>NC_091283.1:177516271-177616271 GCF_032444005.1 Ranitomeya imitator
GTCCAATTATGGATGGCTTGGACCTTAACAGGGTCCATCTCGATAGTAGGAGGGGAAAAGATGAACCCCAAAAATGAAACCTTCTGAACACCAAAGAGACACTTTGATCCCTTCACAAACAAAGAATTAGCACGCAGGACCTGAAACACCGTTCTGACCTGCTTCACATGAGACTCCCAATCATCCGAGAAGATCAAAATGTCATCTAAGTACACAATCAGGAATTTATCCAGGTACTCTCGGAAGATGTCATGCATAAAGGACTGAAACACTGATAAAGCATTGGCAAGTCCGAATGGCATTACTAGATACTCAAAATGGCCCTCGGGCGTATTAAATGCAGTTTTCCACTCATCGCCTCGCTTAATACGCACAAGATTATACGCACCACGAAGATCTATCTTGGTGAACCAACTAGCCCCCTTAATCCGAGCAAACAAATCAGATAACAATGGCAAGGGGTACTGAAATTTAACCGTGATCTTATTTAGAAGGCGGTAATCTATACAAGGTCTCAGTGAACTATCCTTCTTGGCTACAAAAAAGAACCCTGCTCCTAATGGCGACGATGACGGGCGAATATGCCCCGTCTCCAAAGACTCCTTCACATAACTCCGCATAGCGGCGTGCTCAGGCACAGATAAATTAAACAGTCGACCTTTTGGGAATTTACTACCAGGAATCAAATCGATAGCACAATCACAATCCCTATGCGGAGGTAGGGTATCGGACTTGGGCTCATCAAATAAATCCCGGTAATCAGACAAGAACTCAGGAACCTCAGAAGGGGTGGATGACGAAATAGTCAGAAATGGGACATCACCATGTACCCCCTGACAACCCCAGCTGGACACAGACATGGATTTCCAATCTAATACTGGATTATGGACTTGTAGCCATGGCAATCCCAACACGACCACATCATGCAGATTATGCAACACCAGAAAGCGAATAACCTCCTGATGTGCAGGAGCCATGCACATGGTCAGCTGGGTCCAGTACTGAGGCTTATTCTTGGCCAAAGGCGTAGCATCAATTCCTCTCAATGGAATAGGACACTGCAAGGGCTCCAAGAAAAACCCACAACGCCTAGCATACTCCAAGTCCATCAAATTCAGAGCAGCGCCTGAGTCCACAAATGCCATGACAGAATACGATGACAAAGAGCAGATCAAGGTAACAGACAGAAGAAATTTTGACTGTACCGTACCAATGGTGGCAGACCTAGCGAACCGCTTAGTGCGCTTAGGACAATCAGAGATAGCATGAGTGGAATCACCACAGTAGAAACACAGCCCATTCAGACGTCTGTGTTCTTGCCGTTCAACTCTGGTCAAAGTCCTATCGCACTGCATAGGCTCAGGTAATACCGCCAAATGGTGCACAGATTTACGCTCGCGCAAGTGTCGACCGATCTGAATGGCCAAAGACATAGACTCATTCAGACCAGCAGGCATAGGAAATCCCACCATGACATCCTTAAGGGCTTCAGAGAGACCTTTTCTGAAAATAGCTGCGAGCGCACCTTCATTCCACTGAGTGAGTACGGACCACTTTCTAAATTTCTGACAATATACCTCTATTTCATCCTGACCCTGACACAGAGCCAGCAAATTCTTCTCTGCCTGATCCACAGAATTAGGCTCATCGTACAGCAATCCGAGCGCCAGGAAAAATGCATCGATATTACTTAATGCAGGATCTCCTGACGCAAGAGAAAATGCCCAGTCTTGAGGGTCGCCACGCAATAAAGAAATAACGATCCTAACTTGTTGAACTGGGTCACCAGAGGAGCGAGGTTTCAAAGCCAGAAATAGTTTACAATTATTTTTGAAACTCAGAAATTTAGTTCTATCTCAAAAAAAACAAATCAGGAATAGGAATTCTCGGTTCTAACATAGAATTCTGAACCACAAAGTCTTGAATACTTTGTACTCTTGCCGTGAGCTGATCCACACATGAAGACAGACCTTTATTGTCCATTGCTACACCTGTGTCCTGAACCACCCAAATGTCTAGGGGAAAAAAAAGGCAAAACACAGTGCAAAGAAAAAAAAATGGTCTCAGAACTTCTTTTTTCCCTCTATTGGGAATCATTAGTACTTTGGCCTCCTGTACTGTTATGAAAGGTAATTCAGTACCACAATGGACATAGAGATCAGCGCACATACAGTGACCTGGCAATAACCCAAAAAACAAGAACGAGCTCTGAGACGTGGGAACTCTGTTGACCGCAATCCCTAATCCTTTCCAACAACACTAGAGGCAGCCGTGGATTGCGCCTAACGCTCCCTATGCAACTCGGCACGGCCTGAGAAACTAGCTAGCCTGAAGATAGAAAATAAGCCTACCTTGCCTCAGAGAAATACCCCAAAGGAAAAGGCAGCCCCCACATATAATGACTGTGAGTTAAGATGAAAAGACAAACGTAGAGATGAAATAGATTTAGCAAAGTGAGGCCCAACTTTCTGAACAGAGCGAGGATAGGAAAGGTAACTTTGCGGTCAACACAAAACCCTACAAACACCACGCAAAGGGGGCAAAAAGACCCTCCGTACCGAACTAACGGCACGGAGGTACACCCTCTGCGTCCCAGAGCTACCAGCAAGCAGAAAAAAACAAATTGACAAGCTTTACAGAAAAAAAACAGCAAACAAAAAGCAAAGAGGAACTTAGCTATGCAGAGCAGCAGGCCACAGGAACGATCCAGGAGGAAACAGGTCCAAAACTAGAATATTGACAGGAGGCCAGGATCAAAGCACTAGGTGGAGTTAAATAGAGCAGCACCTAACGACTTCACCACATCACCTGAGGAAGGAAACTCAGAAGCCGCAGTACCACTTTCCTCCACCAACGGAAGCTCACAGAGAGAACCAGCCGAAGTACCACTTGTGACCACAGGAGGGAGCTCCGCCACAGAATTCACAACAGCCCACCAGATCGTCCAGATCTACTTTCTCAGGGCCCGATCTACCACCAGAACTCAGGGGCCCTGTATTTGACAACTTGGCCGTTGAATCCTGGGTTCTGACTCAAGCAGGTTTTTCCCGTGAGGTAGTTTCCACTTAGATCAATGCCCGAAAGCCGGTGTCATCGCGCATCTACCATCGGACCTGGAGGATCTTCTTAGAAATGGTGCAGAAGCAGAGGTCGCCCTCTGATGGGTTTCAACATCCCTACCATCCTGATTTCCTACAATCTGGTCTGGACTTGGGGCTTTCGCCGAGTTCTCTTAAAGGGCAGGTCTCGGCCTTGTCAGTCCTTTTTCAATGAAAAATTGCTTCCAAACCCCAGGTCAGAACATTCTTTCTTGGAGTCTCTCACGTGGTGCCTCCCTACAAAGCACCTCTAGAGGCTTGGGACCTTAATCTGGTCCTAAGTGTCCTGCAGGAATCTCCCTTTGAGCCGTTGCAGGACATCTCTCTACTTCTCCTTTCAAGGAAGGTGGCTTTTCTCATTGCTATTACCTCGATCAGACGAGTATCGGAGTTGGCTGCTCTTTACTGTCGGACGCCGTTCCTTACATTCCACCGGGACAAAGTGGTCCTCAGACCATCCCCTACCTTCCTCCCAAAGTTGGTGTCTTCCTTCCACCTCAATGAGGATATCGTACTTCCTTCATTTTGTCCTGCTCCAACGCACCGGCTCTTCACTCCCTGGATCTTGTGAGAGCTCTCAGGAAGTACGTGTCTAGGATGGCTCCTTTTCGACGGACGGAAGCTCTGTTCGTGCTCCTGGCGGGACACCGTAGGAGACTGGCCGCTTCTAAGTCGATAATCGCCAGATGAATTCGGTCGACTGTTCAAGAGGCTTACCGCGTCAGAGGCAAGCCTATCCCTGTGGGACTCAGGGCACACTCCACTCGGTCGGTGGGTGCTTCCTGGGCCATTCGGAATCAAGTGTCTGCAGAGCAAGTTTGCAAAGCTGCGACCTGGTCTAGCCTGCACACCTTCTCAAAGCATTACAATGTCCATACTCAGGCATCTCCAGATGCAAGCCTGGGTAGGCGTATTCTGCAGGCAGCGGTAGCGCACCTGTAGACAGCAGGTGCCATAAGTTTACACTGCTGGGTTGTTATTTCCCGCCCATGGACTGCTTTTGGACATCCCACTGTCCTGTGTCCCCCAATGTGGCGATGGAGAAATATGGATTTTTGTGTACTCACCGTAAAATCCTTTTCTCCGAGCCACTCATTGGGGGACACAGCACCCACCACTGTTTTGGCTTGTGGCCTATGATGAGTGTTTTAGTCTCTGACATGTTGTTCCTACGGTAAAATTTTGTTTATCTCCTACTGCTTTGCTACCGAACTGGTATTATCCGGAACCAGCGGGCGGTGTATACTGCAGAGGAGGAGCTAACCCTTTTTGTATTTACTTAGTGTCAGCCTCCTTGTGGCAGCAGCATACACCCACGGTCCCGTGTCCCCTAATGAGTGGCTTGGAGAAAAGGATTTTACGGTGAAAACACAAAAATCCCTATATTTACAATATCCCTTTAAAGTCCGTTCCCATTTTATTGGGCCACGGACCGGGTCGCAGCCGCCGTGACATCCCCTTCAAGAAAGACAGGACCCGGTGCCGAGAACCCCACTGCCCTGGTAGGGCGCTCCATATACCCTCCTGCACTTGCCTCTCTGTTTCTGTCTCAGTGTTTTGGCTGCAGCCAATCTCTGAGCTCAGCAGTTTCAGGAAGTGTTCCTTTTTTGCATAGTTTTTGGAGATATTTTCTTTTTTTAAGCGTTTTTGGAAGAGATTGATTTTTTTTGCAACCTTTTGATTTGGCATTGCCCAAATCATTGGAGTGGATTCAATAATTTTATAGATTTTTTTTCTTCCAGGTGTTTTTCAAAACCTTTTCAGTTAACTAAAAAAAATTAAAAAGTGGATTTTCCAGAGAAATTAGTAGAAAGAGTTTTGCAAGCATTCCCGAGGAGGATTTTTGGAGTGGATCGATGCAATTAATGCATTAAAAAACCTCTTGTGTGAACACAGCCTAAGTATTTTGTGTACAATTATGTGTGATTATGGGATTCATAATCACATGAGGTTTGTCTGGTTTCTGTAAGGTGTCCGGTATTATGTTAGAATTAGGACACATGCTCCGCTAGTATCTAGGTGAAAATGACAGAATCTGCAATGGAAGTTCCAATCAGTGACTCACTGGCTGTGACATAAGCTTATCCCGAACTAACAAGTTAGACCAAGTTCTTTATTTAACACCTTACGAGGGTTGTCCAGACTTGGGACTCAAGTCCGCAGTCACTCTATATGACTACGGACTACTGAGTCCTCAGGATTCTCCAATGTCGGCACCACAAATGGGCGATCATGATGTGACTGCAAGTATACAATTTGTATACTTCCAGCCACATTCTGACTAGACGTGTCCAGCCTCACTCAATTCACTTGTATTGAGAGAGACAGCGCACGTCTAGTTGGCACATGACCTCATGTATCCAAATTGCATATTTGTGGTTGCGTGCCCGCATCGGAGAATCTGGACAGCACGCATGCTGCATCCTATGAGGATACACAAGCCTGTCTGATTTAGTAAATACTTGTATTACCTATTAAATAAAATCTACGTTTTGCAGGACAGTGCTTGGAAAGTGTCAGCAAATTTGGGACAAATGACAACTTAGCACTCAAAGCTTTTTAGAGGAAAACTTGATCTATAAATCAGAACTTTACATACAACTAATTGGCCACAATACAAGGTGACAAGAACAAGTTGTTTTACACACTTTGTTAGCTCAAATAGCATTTTTACATTTTATTCTGAATTCTAGTAAGAGATTCACAGATCTTAACCTGATTTTTCACATATAATTTATATGGGTCCTTAAATGGATTTTTATGGGAATAATTTCCTATTTCAAAAACATGTCTCAGTGGAACCCTTAGCAAATGTGTAACTTACACAGCGTTAAATTTGCTTGCCCCTGATGAGAATAGGTGTCACGCCGGTAACTCACACTCTTTCTTAGCGCAGTCCTACTCACTGCGATCATCGATCTACTCCTCCCAGTTTCAGGCTCCATTCTTTCTCCATTAGCCATAACATTGGAGAAAATTGTAACCCAACATATTCCAAAAATGACTTCCTATTTTTAAGATACATCATATTTTCTTACATCAATAAGTTCTGTCGGCAGCATTCCACCAGGTAACAAACTTATCACCCTCAATTTTAATAATTTACATACGAGTATAGACCACCAGACTGGCATAGACAGCGGTATTTGATTTTTTTGGAATCATACAACTCTCACACAGAACCAGACACAATTTTGCATTGATCTTCTTACATTGACACCAAAAATATATTTTATTTCTGTTTGCAGAAAAGGGGTACAGCGATGGGGTCAAACGTGGCTCCCCCTTATGCCAACATGTACATGGCTTATTTTGAGAAAACTTTTGTCTACAATCACACTCTTCCAGAATCATGTAATTTACTGTAAACAATACATAGATGACATTTTAATTTGGTCTGGTAATAATAAGACTCTCCTTATATTCTTCGAGGACATTAGCACCTTTGTCCCGGGTTTGACATTCTTCAAACATCATGATGACTACTCAATTCATTTCTTGATACATCAGTTACCATTACTTGCTCCCCACGCATGCACACTGGTTTTCCGTTTCCTATGTGACTCTTACTGCTCATGTCCTCACTGACCTTGGCACTTTCAGCCACTAATCGGTCCACGCCTGCTGACTATTGTTCCCGATAGCTGGTGCCCACATTTGCAGTCCTGCCACCGCATGACATAAAGAGCGCCACTCGGCCACCTGACATCACCACGGTGCTTTAGCACCTCAGACCTGCGTACTTGGACCACACACCTCTATAGGTAGCATAATTATTTTTGTTTCCATACTGAGATTAGTGCTTCTGATGGGATTCTTCCATGTTTCTATACCCCACTTTGTTCCACATCTCCCTCTTTTCTTCATATCACCTCTATATTCTCTCTGTTTTTCTTGGTATTTGACTATTTGACTTAATATCCTTTTTTATTTTTTTGTGACTTACAAGGATCCTTTTGGAGCTTTGAATCTTTTTCCCATACTGTTGTCCATACCATTATGGGAATTATTCACTATATTATGCCTCCCACTTGGAACACATCAAGGGACCTTCAATTTATCGCTATCTATCTACTGATATCGGGCTGCAGTCCTCCTGATACTCATTTATGTTACTTATATTCTGTGTATTCATATATTATGGTTTTCTCATTCAAAACATGATAATTATATTTTACTCAATTTTGATATATGACCCTGTTTAGTTTACAGGGCATCACTTTTAGAGCTCGCCAGGTGTGGTAGATTTTCTAAGCCTCTGGTCATGGTGGGCACACATCTGCTAGTGCAGATTTCAGAGGACATATGGAATTGAGAGGACTAGGAAAAACTGGAAACTCAGATGCAGTCGGACAGATGGAGTGGAACCCAGCAAGGAATATTGCGAGTTGAAACACAGTAGCACAAATAATGGAGCCCACCAAACAAGGAACACTAGAGTCTCAATCCCAAGACACAGGTGTGTGTGTGTCAAAGGGTCTAGGGAGGTGATGTTATTGATCCAAACCGCAAATTCCGACGTGAAGCACAACAGAGGGCAGCGGGCACAGGGGAAGGGAGCGGAGCCCGGGGTACCCAGGGCAGGTGTGTAAAAATCGAATCAACTAACATGGCTTGGGCTATGGGCCCATAGGTGAAAGTGCTGCCTCTACTGCCACTGCGGACCACTGGACTCCAGTAGCCCACAAACCTCCATTGAGAACATAGGTCTGGTGCTTTGCACAGTGACAGGACACCAAGTAAGAAAGTATTGAGGGATTGTGATATAAGACACCATGTTCTACTGTTATCTACCTAGGCCAGAAAAAAAAAAAGTAGAATAATTTGGTTCTAATCAAAACAGACCCTTCACATAGGTTTCTGGGGCAACCTGGTTGATGTCTCCCTTACCTCATAAAGATGAAAATTCCTTTTCTTTAAGACACACCATTGATGTTGTGATGATAATCGTCATGCAGCTTTAGGGAATGCAACAATCCTGGGTGCATCTTGTCATGTCATCAAATATGAAGAGAAATCACCCACAACCAACACGACAAGTTCCCTCTGATTAATGCGTACAGCTGGTCCTGTTGGTAAAGAAATGAAAGTGTCATAGTCTTTATATATACAACCCATGACAAAAATTATGGAATCACCGGCCTTGGAGGATGTTCATTCAGTTGTTTAATTTTGTAGAAAAAAAGCAGATCACACACATGGCACAAAACTAAAGTAATTTCAAATGGCAACTTTCTGGCTTTAAGAAACAGTAAAAGAAATCAAGAACAAAAGATGTGGTAGTCAGTAATGGTTACTTTTTTTTACCAAGCATATGGTAAAAATTATGGAGTCACTCAATTCTGAGGAAAAAATTATGGAATCACCCTATAAATTTTCATACCCGAAAATAACACCTGCATCAAATTAGATCTGCTCGTTAGTCTGCATCTAAAAAGGAGTGATCACACCTTGGAGAGCTGATGCACCAAGTGGACTGACATGAATCCTGGCTCCAACATGAGAGATTTCAATTGAAACAAAGGCGAGAACTGAATGAACATTCTCCAAGGCCGGTGATTCCATAATTTTTTCCAGGGGTTGTAGATGATTAGTGCTGGAAGGGACTGTACAATATGGCACTGTCAAATGAGCAAAACACTTGTTCGTCAGGTGAAACGATCTTCCGTGCTGCTCAAATGATCAGCATTTTCTGCAGCACATCGTCCTGTGTAATCAGGACCTGTGCTAATGACAGTGTATGTGCACTGAGAGATCTATTACTGTGCTGGCTGCCCATGAAAATAGGCTGGTAAGCGACTGCCAGTCCGCAAACATTTACTGATCAGCGGTCGTTTAACACCAGAAACTCATCAAATACCTGTGTGGGTCCTGTTTCTCTTACCACGTTGATTATCAGGGCACTATATAATAGACTGATCTGTGGTTCTATCTCAGATAACAAGTAAAAGGCGATACATAGATTAGAGAGTGGTGGGTTTTTTGGGAGGGCTGATTATGGCACTACTCCTAGGCACTACTCCTAGGATCAAAGTTCTGTAGAGTCTACTGCACACATGGCTTTACGAAGAAGACAGCTTGGCTAACTTCCTGACATCCAAATAAAAATGTACACTAGCCCTGTGGGTTAATTAAAATGGTTTCCCTAAGGTAATAAAAAAATAAAAAGACAATTGCCACAGAACAAAAGCGTCCGTTGCTGATCACAAATGCAGACATGGCGGCACACAGCGTGTTTCAGGTACAATCACTTTACCTGGCACAAATGCATAATGGCTTCAACGCTTCTTGAACGTTGCAGAACAAGCAAAATGAACACAACAAAGTTTTTTAAAAATTATCTTGTCCACTTTTTAGTTCCTGCTACAGTGTCTACCTCTTCCTACGGACTGTACTTTCCAGGTCTCTCACTATTTCCTTTGGAACCATCCCTTAATGTCAAGGGATTAGTCATCAGGGATTTGTCTCTGTCACGGTTCCTTGGAACATTTCACCATTTTGTCACCATTCTTTAACCCTCTGTGGCAGTTCCCTGTTTCTCGAAGGTTAGGTCCATAATGGCTTGACGTCTCACAGGTTATCTCCCAGTTCGGTCTAATAGGCAATCTCAACACACAATGTCCAGACCACTACTTTGGTCCTCTCCACACACTGACTGATAGGCAGCCTTCCACTTGAGAAACCAACTCTTTGCAGGGTGTGAACTAAACCACCCTTCTCATAGTCCAGCACTATATTTCCAACCATTTCAACATCCAATAGGGCAACTAGGCCCTACTGCAATCTTTGCAGGGCTTCACTATAGCCTTCCTAGGGTATGACCTTTCCAGGTTCACCTACCACTGATTTCCAACTGAGCTTCCTACAGCCTTAGCAGATTCAAGTTAACTTGGGCTAACAAGGAACCTTGGCCATTACTGGTCAGGCAGCAGAACACTCTCCGGTCCCCTGCTCACTGCCCACTCTGTGACTTACTCACTAGACCTCACATGGCCAAGCGGCCATGTTGCATTCTATCTATGTTCTATCTATGTTCTATTCTATGTTCCAAACGTATCCTCAACCTTGAGAAGGGAATGTATACCTGTTTGGTGCTGGAAAGCTGGACATGCAGGAGTGCTAGTGTGGCACCAGGTCTAGGTGTCTCTGTCGCCTACAAGACAACGAGTGATGGTAGCAAGAAGTGTGGTGTGGATGTATGAATTCTCCATGCGGTGCGCTTAGCTCATTGCTAGCCTATTGCAAACAGTGGGTGGTTGCATCCAAGTCACACAGGTGGTGCCCATGACTGTTCCCATGCTCGATACATGAATAAATTCAGCTATTGTGAAAATGTTGTTTCCATTTTACATCTATCGCAGATCATTAACATAGCTCCATCCTGAGATGTCCATAATTCCACCATTTTTCCTTCTTGGTTTTGCAATTTTGATGTTGAGGTAAGTGTAATGCAATTAACTGTATAGAACTGATTTTCTTAGTTAAAGCAGTATTCCCATCTCTGAGATCCTATCCCAATATGTAGTAGCTGTAATAATAATAATAATGATAGCAAATACCTCCAATTAGAAATGTAGGATAGTTTTTCTGATTCGCTATGTCTCTTTCCTCATGTGAAGGCATTGCAGGACCTTAGGTATCCATGGTTCCGACCACTAGCAACTAGCTGTCACTATATCAGTGGACGTAACCATGGATACCTAAGGTCCTGCAATGCCTGCACATGAAGTAAGAGACATAGCGAAGCAGAAAACCTATACTACATTTTTAATTGGAGGTATTTGCTAATATTATTCTTATTACTACACCTACTACATAATGGGATAGGATCTTGGAGATGGGAATACCACTTTATGTGCCATCCCATCACAGTGCAACTCTCTGGCCTGGAACATGGCACTGATGGACGGTCAGTGGACTAGACTGGACCATCAGTGACCTCTATTGAATAGCATTGTCCCTGCTGAACAGGTCTGGTGGAATGGCGGTCCATCAGCAGCATGGTTCAAACAGGAGCATTGCACTGTGAAACATGAGGTGAGGGATATTGAATGAAGCACAATATATTACTACCTCTATCCAAATAATGGCTGATGCACATTTCTTACTGTGGGTAGAAACTGGCCAATTCCCTTATATTCTCTTCCCACAGCTTTATCACATTGCTTCCAAATCATTTGCAAAGGTTCTAATTAATAGATTACTACCACAACTGCATATTATTTATTTGGATCAGGATAAACACTATAAGCACAAAAGTATGTGCCCCCCACATCCCACCTCACCTCCCCTCGTACATCCATAGACATTACATGGAGTCACCCCTCCGTCTGTGTGAATTGTTGCCCCTTCATCCAGGACAGCATTTATGAGGTCAGACCCTGATGTTGGGGGAGGCCAGGGTCACAATCTCTGCTCTTGGATGGGGCTGAGGTCCCGGCTCTGTGCGGCCGCTCATGTTCTTCCACTAAACTCCCCCTCCATGTCTGTATGGTCCTTGTGCACTGGGCACAGTTATGGGGGACAGAAAAGGGTCTTCCCCAATCTGTTCCCACAAAGCTGGAAGCTACAATGGTTCACAATGTCTTGTGCTGAAGAATTAAGATTTCCCATCGCTGGGACTAAGAGGCCAAGGCCGAGCACTGATAACAATCCTATAGCATTATCCTCCTCCACCATCTGTACAGGGGGCACAATGCAGTCAGGAGGTAATGTTCTCCTTCACCAAACCCAGACTCCTCCATCAGATGCCGGATAGAGAAGTGCTCTTGGCATGAGACACAACTCCCCCGGCCTCAGCCTCCTGAGGTTGTTTCCTTGTCCAGCACCGGCCTCTTAACCTTGAGCAATAGTTTAACGTCTGATTTCCTTGCCTGGTGTCACACAAGTGCTGGATGCAGTGGCTCGGGAAGTACTTGGTCACACCCAGAGCACTCAACAACTTATTTGCATATCAATGAACAAACTAATTCCTTCGGAGTGCAGCAACAGACAGAATCTATAAAGGTGACAATGGATTTACATTTTGAATGCCTGTGTGTGCATTCACAGGTGCTCCTCACAAAATTAGAATATCGTCAAAAAGTTAATTGATTTCAATTCTTCAATACAAAATGTGAAATTCATATATTATATAGAGTCATTACAAACAGAGTGATCTATAATTTCTGTTAATGTTGATGATTATGGCTTTCAGCCAATGAACATCCAAAAGTCATTATCTCAGTAAATTAGAATAATTAACAAAAATCAACTGCAAGGCTTCCTAAGCGTTTATAAAGATCCCTTAGTCCATTTCAGTAGCTCCACAATCATGGGGAAGACTGCTGACTTGACAGATGCCCAGAAGGCAGTCATTGACACACTCCACAAGGAGGGTAAGACACAAAAGGTAATTGCTAAGGAATATATGAGTTCGACTTTTTGTATTGAAGAAATGAAATAAATGAACTATTTAATAATATTCTAATTTTGTGAGAAGCACCTGTATTTGGTTTGATTTTACTGACAGATTCTCTTTAATAACGAAATAGGTGTAAAAGCAAAATTCATGAGTGGATCACAGATCTAGTGCCCAGCTAATAAAACCATATAGTGCTCCATATATCGCCCTGTAGGCTGCCACGCTGCCACAACCCAGTCTCCCCTGTACCTGTGATGTCAGAGAGCATTCGCATGTCCTGGGCACTGGCATCCCATAGCTCGACAAAGGATCACATGAAAGTAAAACATCTTTTATTTCAGAAGACATTGAATTCAGGATGAGAAAAACAATGGTAAATGTATTGTAGATTTATAGTACTGTAATCTGTCAGATCTAAAAATAGAGGAATCGCTGCAGGACGATGGCGCCGGCATCCGTGTAATTAATGTGGTGTAGGATGCGGGCACGCTCGGCTCTGTTCCCAATCACCTCTGCTCAAGTTTCTCCATAGACATTCCCTACTTTATGAAATGCTTCCGAATAACTCGCTTGTGAAACAAGAACGGGAAAGAAAAACTTACAATAGTATAATTTATTGATTTATTAACTCATCAGGAAGAACAGGACTGTAACCAATGACTGTCTGCAGGGAGAGCGAGAGATAAAAGTAATAAACCTGCCATCTTGTACCCCATTGGTATAGGTAAATGAAGATTGCACCATCTGGTGATCACAGCTAGTCATTTTCCTCATTTGTCTCCCTTCCCTACAGGTAGAGGTGGTCTGGGGGTCTTTATGGGTACGGCCAAGATTCCATACATTGCAGATCCCACCGTCCTACAGCCATCTAATCTTTATAGGGGCCCAAATATGTATCATTGGCTGGCCTTACTTATCCCCCAATAGATAGTATTTAATGAACGGGAGGGTCACTAGACCCCCGGCATCCAAACACCTAAGGGTCTTTTTAGGTCGAAGTTGCACATTTTGGGCATTTATGGTGTGTCCTGCTTATTTTCTATAAATAAGTAAGATGTGAACCCCCGTTTAATAAATGGGCAACCAGATCACGTCCAAGTGACAGCCCAATTGATCTGGTGTCATGCTGCTCAGTTATTAGATTGAGCCGGACAATGTATTCTTAGTGTCAACATTTTCAGCAACACATGGTGACAAAAATGTAGCACAAAATAGGGATTTTTGTGTACTCACTGTAAAATCCTCCGAACCATTCATTGGGGGACACAGACCGTGGGTGTATGCTGCTGCCACTAGGAGGTTGACACTAAGTGATAAAAAGAAAGTTAGCTCCTCTTCTGCATTATACACCGTTCTGCTGGCTCTCAGCTAACCAGTTCAGTGCAAAAGCAGTAGGAGATCAATAACAACATATAAGCGTATAGCATGTCACATTATATATGAGAGTATAGCATGTCAAATTATAAAAAAGCACAAGCTAATGACAGGGTGGGAGCTGTGTCCCCCAATGAATGGCTCGGAGAAAAGGATTTTACGGTGAGTACACATAAATCCCTATTTCTCCTTCACCTCATTGGGGGACACAGACCGTGAGATGTCCCAAAGCAGTCCCTGGGTGGGGACATCAGATCAGGCCCTGTGTAACCACTACTTACAAGTGCGCCATCACGGCCTGCAGAGTCCGCCTGCCCAGACTCACACCTGTGGAAGTCTGAGAATTTGTTGTGAATTATGTTGTCAAGCTCCCTCCTGTGGTCGTGAATGGTACTTCGGCTGGTTTTGTCCATGGGCTTCCTCTGGTGGTTGTGAGTGGGGCTGCGGCTTCTGAGTTTCCTTACACAGGTGACGAGGTTAATTCGTTAGCTGGCTGCTCTATTTAACTCCACTTAGATCATTGCTCCATGCCACCTGTCAATGTTCCAGTATTGGTCTAGTTCGCTCCTAGTTCTTGTGACCTGTCTTCCCAGCAGAAGCTAAGTTCCTGCTTGTTTGCTTTTTTTTTTTCTGTCCAGCTTGCTATTTTGTTTTTTGCCTTGCTTGCTGGAAGCTCTGGGACGCAGAGGGAGCGCCTCCGCATCGTGAGTCGGTGCGGAGGGTCTTTTTGCGCCCTCTGCGTGGTCTTTTTGTAGTTTTTGTGCTGACCGCAAAGTTACCTTTCCTATCCTCTGTCTGTTCAGTAAGTCGGGCCTCACTTTGCTAAATCTATTTCATCTCTGTGTTTGTAATTTTCATCTTTACTCACAGTCATTATATGTGGGGGGCTGCCTTTTCCTTTGGGGAATTTCTCTGAGGCAAGGTAGGCTTTATTTTTCTATCTTTAGGGCTAGCTAGTTCCTTAGGCTGTGTCGAGTTGCATAGGGAGCGTTAGGAACAATCCACGGCTATTTCTAGTGTGTGTGATAGGATTAGGGATTGCAGTCAGCAGAGTTCCCACGTCTCAGAGCTCGTTCTGTATTATTAGTAACTATCAGGTCATTCCGTGTGCTCTTAACCACCAGGTCCATTGTTGTCCTGCCCACCAGGTCATAACAGTACAGGTGGCCCAAAGTATTAATGCATCTCAATAGAGGGATAAGAGAAGTTCTGAGACCATTTTTTTTTCTTTGCAGTGTGTTTTGTCTTTCTTTTCCCCTTTACCTCTGGGTGGTTCAGGATACAGGTGTAGATATGGACATTCAAGGTCTGTCCTCTTGTATGGATAATCTCACTGCAAGGGTACAAAACATTCAAGATTTTGTGGTTCAGAATCCGATGTCAGAGCCTAGGATTCCAATTCCTGATTTGTTTTTTGGGGATAGATCTAAGTTTCTGAATTTCAAAAATAATTGTAAATTGTTTCTTGCTTTGAAACCTCGCTCCTCAGGTGACCCTGTTCAACAAGTAAAAATCATTATCTCTTTGTTATGTGGCGACCCTCAAGACTGGGCATTTTCCCTTGCGCCAGGAGATCCTGCATTGCGTGATGTAGATGCGTTTTTTTCTGGCGCTTGGATTGCTTTATGATGAACCAAATTCAGTGGATCAGGCAGAGAAAATCTTGCTGGCTTTGTGTCAGGATCAGGATGAGGTAGAGATATATTGTCAGAAGTTTAGGAAGTGGTCTGTACTCACTCAGTGGAATGAATGTGCCCTGGCAGCAATTTTCAGAAAGGGTCTCTCTGAAGCCCTTAAGGATGTCATGGTGGGATTTCCCATGCCTGCTGGTCTCAATAAGTCTATGTCTTTGGCCATTCAGATCGATCGACGCTTGCGTGAGCGTAAAGCTGTGCACCATCTGGCGGTATTATCTGAGCATAGACCTGAGCCTATGCAATGTGATAGGACTTTGACCAGAGCTGAACGGCAAGAACGCAGACGTCGGAATGGGCTGTGTTTTTACTGTGGTGATTCCACTCATGCTATCTCCGATTGTCCTAAGCGCACTAAGCGTTTCGCTAGGTCTGCCACCATTGGTACGGTACAGTCGAAATTTCTTTTGTCCGTTACTCTGATTTGCTCTTTGTCATCCTATTCTGTTATGGCATTTGTGGATTCAGGCGCTGCCCTGAATTTGATGGACTTGGAGTTTGCTAGGCGCTGTGGTTTTTTCTTAGAGCCCTTGCAGTATCCTATTCCATTTAGAGGAATTGATGCTACACCTTTGGCCAAGAATAAGCCTCAGTACTGGACCCAATTGACCATGTGCATGGCTCCTGCACATCAGGAGGATAATCGCATTTTGGTGTTGCATAATCTGCATGATGTGGTCGTTTTGGGGTTGCCATGGCTACAGGTCCATAATCCAGTATTGGATTGGAAATCTATGTCTGTGTCCAGCTGGGGTTGTCAGGGGGTACATGGTGATGTTCCATTTTTGTCTATTTCGTCATCCACCCCTTCTGAAGTCCCGGAATTTTTGTCGGATTACCGGGATGTATTTGATGAGCCCAAATCCAGTGCCCTACCTCATCATAGGGATTGCGATTGTGCTATCAATTTGATTCCTGGTAGTAAGTTTCCTAAGGGCCGACTGTTCAATTTATCTGTGCCAGAACACGCCGCTCTGCGGAGTTATATAAAGGAATCCTTGGAGAAGGGTCATATTCGCCCGTCGTCGTCACCATTGGGAGCAGGGTTCTTTTTTTGTGGCCAAGAAGGATGGTTCTTTGAGACCTTGTATTGATTACCGCCTTCTTAATAAGATCACAGTCAAATTTCAGTACCCTTTGCCGCTGCTGTCTGATTTATTTGCTCGGATTAAGGGGGCTAGTTGGTTCACCAAGATAGATCTTCGTGGTGCGTATAATCTTGTGCGTATTAAACAGGGCGATGAATGGAAAACAGCATTTAATACGCCCGAGGGCCATTTTGAGTACCTGGTTATGCCATTCGGGCTTTCCAATGCTCCATCAGTATTTCAGTCCTTTATGCATGACATCTTCCGAGAGTACCTGGATAAATTCCTGATTGTATATTTGGATGATATTTTGGTCTTCTCTGATGATTGGGAGTCTCACGTGAAGCAGGTCAGAATGGTGTTCCAGGTCCTTCGTGCGAATTCTTTGTTTGTGAAGGGGTCAAAGTGTCTCTTTGGAGTTCAGAAGGTTTCATTTTTGGGTTTCATTTTTTCCCCTTCTACTATCGAGATGGACCCTGTTAAAGTCCAGGCCATCTATGATTGGACTCAGCCGACATCTGTGAAGAGTCTGCAAAAGTTCCTGGGCTTTGCTAATTTTTATCGTCGCTTCATCAGTAATTTTTTTAGTGTTGCTAAACCGTTGACTGATTTGACCAAGAAGGGTGCTAATGTGGTCAATTGGTCTTCTGCGGCTGTGGAAGCTTTTCAGGAGTTGAAGCGTCGTTTTTCTTCTGCCCCTGTGTTGTGCCAGCCAGATGTTTCGCTCCCGTTTCAGGTCGAAGTTGATGCTTCTGAGATTGGAGCAGGGGCTGTTTTGTCGCAAAGAAGTTCTGATGGCTCGGTGATGAAATCATGTGCCTTCTTTTCTTGAAAGTTTTCGCCTGCTGAGCGCAATTATGATGTAGGCAATCGAGAGTTGTTGGCCATGAAGTGGGCATTCGAGGAGTGGCGTCATTGGCTTGAAGGAGCCAAGCATCGCGTGGTGGTCTTGATGGATCACAAGAATTTGACTTATCTCGAGTCTGCCAAACGGTTGAATCCTAGACAGGCTCGTTGGTCGCTATTTTTCTCCCGTTTTGATTTTGTGGTTTCGTACCTTCCGGGCTCTAAGAATGTGAAGGCTGATGCCCTGTCAAGGAGTTTTGTGCCTGACTCTCCGGGTGTTCCTGAGCCGGCGGGTATTCTCAAAGAGGGGGTAATTTTGTCTGCCATCTCCCCTGATTTGCGGCGGGTGCTGCAAAAATTTCAGGCTGATAGACCTGACCGTTGCCCAGCGCAGCAACTGTTTGTCCCTGATAAATGGACTAGTAGAGTTATCTCTGAGGTTCATTGTTCGGTGTTGGCTGGTCATCCTGGAATATTTGGTACCAGAGATTTGGTGGCTAGATCCTTTTGGTGGCCGTCTTTGTCGCGGGATGTGCGTTCTTTTGTGCAGTCCTGTGGGACTTGTGCTTGGGCTAAGCCCTGCTGTTCTCATGCCAGTGGGTTGCTTTTGCCCTTGCCGGTCCCGAAGAGGCCCTGGACGCATATTTCTATGGATTTTATTTCGGATCTCCCTGTCTCTCAAAAGATGTCGGTCACTTGGGTGGTTTGTGATCGCTTCTCTAAGATGGTCCATTTGGTACCCTTGTCTAAGTTGCCTTCCTCCTCTGATTTGGTGCCATTGTTTTTCCAGCATGTGGTCCGTTTACATGGCATTCCGGAGAACATCGTTTCGGACAGAGGTTCCCAGTTTGTTTCGAGGTTTTGGCGATCCTTTTGTGCTAGGATGGGCATTGATTTGTCTTTTTCCTCGGCTTTCCATCCTCAGACCAATGGCCAAACCGAACGAACTAATCAGTATTTGGAAACATATCTGAGATGCTTTGTTTCTGCTGATCAGGATGATTGGGTGTCCTTTTTGCCTTTGGCTGAGCTCGCCCTTAATAATCGGGCCAGCTCGGCTACTTTGGTTTCGCCGTTTTTCTGCTATTCTGGTTTCCATCCTCGTTTCTCTTCAGGGCAGGTTGAGTCTTCAGACTGTCCTGGTGTAGATACTGTGGTGGATAGGTTGCAGCAGATTTGGACTCATGTGGTGGACAATTTGACATTGTCCCAGGAGAAGGCTTAACGTTTCGCTAACCGCCGGCGCTGTGTGGGTCCCCGACTTCGTGTTGGGGATTTGGTTTGGTTGTCGTCTCGTTATGTTCCTATGAAGGTTTCCTCTCCTAAGTTTAAGCCTCGTTTCATTGGTCCGTATAAGATTTCTGAGGTTCTCAATCCTGTGTCATTTCGTTTGACCCTTCCAGCTTCTTTTGCCATCCATAATGTATTCCATAGGTTGTTGTTGCGGAGATACGTGGCGCCTGTAGTTCCATCCGTTGATCCTCCTGTCCTGGTGTTGGTTGAGGGGGAGTTGGAGTATGTGGTGGAGAAGATTTTGGATTCTCGTATTTCGAGACGGAAACTCCAGTACCTGGTCAAGTGGAAGGGTTATGGTCAGGAAGATAATTCCTGGGTCTTTGCCTCTGATGTTCATGCTGCCGATCTGGTTCGTGCCTTTCATTTGGCTCGTCCTGGTCGGCCTGGGGGCTCTGGTGAGGGTTCGGTGACCCCTCCTCAAGGGGGGGGTACTGTTGTGAATTCTGTTGTCAAGCTCCCTCCTGTGGTCGTGAATGGTACTTTGGCTGGTTCTGTCCATGGGCTTCCTCTGGTGGTTGTGAGTGGGGCTGCGGCTTCTGAGTTTCCTTCCACAGGTGACGAGGTTAATTCGTTAGCTGGCTGCTCTATTTAACTCCACTTAGATCATTGCTCCATGCCACCTGTCAATGTTCCAGTATTGGTCTAGTTCGCTCCTAGATCGTTCTTGTGACCTGTCTTCCCAGCAGAAGCTAAGTTCCTGCTTGTTTGCTATTTTTCTGTCCAGCTTGCTATTTTGTTTTTTTGCCTTGCTTGCTGGAAGCTCTGGGACGCAGAGGGAGCGCCTCCGCACCGTGAGTCGGTGCGGAGGGTATTTTTGCGCCCTCTGCGTGGTCTTTTTGTAGTTTTTGTGCTGACCGCAAAGTTACCTTTCCTATCCTCTGTCTGTTCAGTAAGTCGGGCCTCACTTTGCTAAATCTATTTCATCTCTGTGTTTGTAATTTTCATCTTTACTCACAGTCATTATATGTGGGGGGCTGCCTTTTCCTTTGGGGAATTTCTCTGAGGCAAGGTAGGCTTTATCTTTCTATCTTTAGGGCTAGCTAGTTCCTTAGGCTGTGTCGAGTTGCATAGGGAGCGTTAGGAACAATCCACGGCTATTTCTAGTGTGTGTGATAGGATTAGGGATTGCGGTCAGCAGAGTTCCCACGTCTCAGAGCTCGTCCTGTATTATTAGTAACTATCAGGTCATTCCGTGTGCTCTTAACCACCAGGTCCATTGTTGTCCTGACCACCAGGTCATAACAGGAATTATAGGGTTTCAAGAATGCAAGCAGACTGGACGAACCCGCAAGCTTGCAGGCGTGCTTTGCCAACGCCTGGTGCCTAGAACCCAAGAAACCTCGATAGACAGGGAGATAGGCTGACATCTAACATGGAAGGACTCCTGGATGGTGTACTGAATCCACCAAGCTAACATGGCCGATGAAACGGTTAAACCCTACCTATAACCGTCAGGAAGCCTTCTTCTTACCATCAGGAAGCCCAAATAAAGCGTCCAACCTTCGGAAGGACGCCATCCTCAAGATGTACCTAATCAGAGCACTCACTTCGTCCAGAATATGGGGAACCCATTCCGTTTTGTGGACTGGTGCCGAAAGAGATGAGGGAAGAACGATGCCCTCATAACAGTGATAATACAATACCACCTTGGTAACAAGGGACGGGGATGGCCTGAGGACAACCTTGCCTTGAAGGTAATAAGGAAAAAAAAAGTCCGAAAGAACAGAGCGGCTAGCTCCGAAGAGTAGTCAGAATGACGAGATCGCAGAGAAAAAAGGGTGACCTTCTCTGATAGTAAAGTCTGCCTGGATCAAAAGGAGTCTACTGTAAAACTCGCAAGACCATTAAGGTCCCAAAGATCTAATGTTATGCGATAGAGAAGAACCACATGTGAAAATTCCCTGCGAGGAAGTCCCTACTTGCAGCTTTGTTGCAATAAGACGGAAAAATACTAGTTCTGCAAACGAAAAAACCTGACATGGTCAGTGCGGATCTCCCAGGATCGCTGGGGCCCTTCCTGCTTCCGAAAGGCTCTCGGAAGTAGTGGAAGAGGGGTTATGGAAACTGGAACCATGGAAGAACCAGAGCATACACTGCGATGGCTTTTGGATCTCGAGGCCGAACAATGAACTGGAGTACAGTGGTGTTCAGTCTGGACGCCATCCGACCTACATCTGGAGTGCTCCAGAGAAGGCATATCTGATGGAAGATTTCCGGGTGAAGTTCCCACTCACTTGAGGCGGGACCCTGACGGCATCTGCCTTCTAGAGTTCTACTCCTGGGATGTGTAGTGCCGAGATCACCTGAATGATAGATCTCAGCTCATCAGAGAATGTGAGGTACCTTGACCATGACGCCTGACCGTGGGTATCTGCTAGATGATTGACGTATGGCACAAAAGTGGCATTGTCTGATTGATTTTGGATGGGGTGACCTGCCAGAAGACATTGGACCTGCTGTAGAATTAGCCATACCGTTCGGATCCCCAGAACAATGATCAGAAGAAGAGGACTGGCATCAGTAGTCACTAATAACCATTGAATCGGGATAAAGGATCTCACCTGGATGAGGAAGGAGCTCAGAGACTACCCCCTGAAAGCCTGTTTGACCTGCAGAAAACGAGATGAGCGAAGGAAACCGCTTCCATTGTCGTCACCATTTTCCCTCAGAACTCTCCTAGCAAATCGAATGGAATGAAAGGATGTGTGAACAAGTGCGCGAGCTCCCTGTTGAAGGGCCACAGCCTTGTCTCAAGGGAGAATTACCAACCTTCTGGAAGTGTCCAAGATCATCCTCAAAAAGGATATCTGCATTCATTGCTGCAATGCATCTAGATACTCTACTGCAGTTGAGTAGTCTCATGAACATTTATTGTTAAACGGATGAGTCTCCTGGTGGGGCGGCTTGTCTTACCATGGGCTCGCCTTGGAGGTTTGATTCTATTCTTTAAGCACCTGGGCGCGTGGTGTCCTGCCTGTCATCGGTGAATTTGTCCTTCTTCCCTCCCCCTAAATTCCCACCCCTTCCCTCCCTTCCCCCCCTTCCCCTTTTTTTTTTTTTTGTATTCGCTGATGGCATGCGGGACATCTCGCCGGTGCAGAGACTATTACTATGTTTAACCAAACGTTACGTGTTTACAAGTTCTCGTTTATGGGACCTACCAGGTTCGGGGGGGCTGGGGGGGTCAGTGTTTCCCTTGGCTTCCCTTACTCACCTAAGGTGCACGGGTGAAGGGAGAGGAGGAGACCTCTCCTCCATTCTTTTGCCCTAACTACACAGATGTAAAGTATGACCCGGTGCGTCAATCCCAACACACCTTCTTTTATGTTTTCCATGTTCTATTATCTCTTCTCTACCCTGCCTTTTTCCCTTCCTTCCTATTGTTTCCTCCCTACTTCCCATGGCTGTCGAGTGTTCTGGCGGATGGGGCGCATGGTATTACGGAATGGTGTAAAGGTATTTGATAATGGATGAAATTAAATTTTGCTCCTTCAACGTTAAGGGGCTAAACATACCGGAAAAAAGAAGACGGGTTCTATTTGATAGTCACAAACAGAGGGTATCTGTGTTACTGCTCCAAGAGACACATTTCAAAACTGGTGTGGTACCACACTGTATCACGAAAAATTACCCTAAATGGTATCACTGCCCAAACCCATTTTCAAAGTCAAAAGGTGTCTCAATAGCCTTCCACAAGTCCTTTGTGCCTGAGATCTTAGATTCAGAAATTGACAAAAATGGCAGATATATCTTCCTACTCATCACATGGGCAGCTCATAAACTTGTAATCGCTAACGTTTATTTTCCAAACCAAGGGCAACAGAAGTTTGGAGCCGAATGCAAAAGACGCCTCGAGGAGTTTGCTGGTTCCTCTCCTGTGATACTTGGGGGCGACTTTAATATTCCTATGAACCCTGCGGTGGATGTCTCTTCGGGTAAGTCTTCATATCCTGCATCTTCTATTAAAAAAATAAGATCCCAGCTGCGCAGCATGAGACTGGTAGATGTCTGGAGGGTTCTTAATCCAACAACCAAGGACTATAGTTTCTTCTCAAAAATACATAACACCTACAGTAGAATAGATTACTTTTTCGTTTCTCATAGGTTGCTTGACATGCAGGTAAAGGCGGACGTGGGGTCGATATTGTGGTCGGATCACGCTCCTATTTACTTAACAATCTCACTTCATTCTGCCTCAAGACCAGGTTTCTCTTGGCGCTTGAATGAAAATCTGTTACAAGATCCCATATGTAAATCCAAGATTGATCAAACAATCACAGATTTCCTGACTGATCACGAGGAAGACACCACGTCCCCCACTGTAAAATGGGAGGCGTTGAAAAGTGTAATAAGAGGCGTCCTCATTTCTCATGGCGCTAGGCTAAAAAAAGAAAGAGCGGCGGAAATACTTAGCTTAACAGAACAAATACACCAATTAGAAAACAAACATAAACAAGACCTTGAGGCCAGCACATTTGCTAGGCTCTCCTCGGCCAGACAAAAACTGCTATCTATAATAGACCAAAAATCCAAATGCCTCAGAGAAAGACTTAAGAGCCGCTTCTACCAGCTCGGTAATAAAAGTGGTAGACTCTTGGCCAGAGCTCTCAATCAACGCAATCCCAATACTTACATCCCTTTTATTAAAAACAAAGAGGGGAAGAAAGTTTTTAATACCAGAGATATTCTTTCCAACTTCAGCGAATACTACAAATCTCTATATAACATAGCAGGACACTATAAAGAGGCTCCATTACATTTTCTCCGTAATAAAATCAAATCATATTTACAGGAACATAAACTACCCACTCTGCCTGAAGGTGATCTACTTGATCTTGAAAAGGAATTCTCAGTGGAGGAGGTGTCTGAAACCATCAGCGCCCTGAAACAGGGCAAGAGACCGGGCCCTGATGGATACTCAGCAGGCTTTTACAAGTCATTCAACTCACTGCTTAGTCCAATATTCCTGAAGGCCTGTAATTATGTCTCTCTTGGGGGCTCGTTCCCTACACAGGCACTCATCGCCCACATAACAGTTCTCCCTAAGCCGGGCAAGGATCCTTCTACATGCGACAATTACCGTCCGATTTCCTTAATAAACCTAGACATTAAAATATATGCAAAAATGTTAGCCAATAGAATATGTCCCCTTTTACCGAAACTAATAAACCAGGACCAGGTAGGCTTCGTTCCAGGGCGAGAGGCGAGAGACAACACAATCCGAACCATCTCTCTAATTGACAGAGCGGGCAGAGAGGGGGACCCCCTGTGTATCATGTCAATTGACGCTGAAAAGGCTTTTGACCGGGTCCATTGGGAATTTATTTCTCAGACTCTAGAGGAAATTGGCCTAAAAGAGAACATGCTGCGTAGGATCTCCGCCCTGTATTCTTCCCCTAGTGCTCAGGTCAAGGTAAATGGCACATTATCGGAAATGTTCCCGGTCAGGAATGGTACAAGGCAGGGGTGCCCTCTCTCTCCCCTCTTATATATTCTAACAATGGAGCATTTAGCTGTGGCCTTGAGAAACAACCCATCAATCACTGGTATAAAACTTCGTTCCGAAGAACATAAGCTAGCGCTTTTTGCAGATGACATCCTGTTATATATTACGGCCCCCTCTACGAGTCTACCAAACATCATTTCGGAGCTACATAAATTCGGATTTCTAAGCAACTTCAAAATAAATTCTCATAAATCCGAAATCCTAAACATTTCACTCCAACTCCCTTTGGTAGATCATCTTAGGAAGACCTTCCCATTTAAATGGTGCTTTGATTCCCTTACTTATTTAGGTATCAAAATTACAAGCAAAACATCTAAGCTGTTCGAAACCAACCTAGCACCAACCCTACAGAAAACAAACTCAGATTTAGAGTAATGGCACAGGCTCCAATTGTCCTGGCTGGGTAGGATCAATGCAGTTAAGATGGACCTCCTGCCTCGCCTCTTATATTTTTTTCAAACAATCCCCCTATACCTACCGGCTTCTTTCTTTTCCCGCCTCAAACAAATGATTACTCGTTTTATTTGGTCTCATAACCGGGCGCGTATTTCATATACAACATTAAGTAGATCTAAACTGACGGGTGGATTGGGTCTCCCGGATCTCGCAATTTATAGTTACGCATCAATGGGAACTTGTATTCTAGACCTTTATCACAGTAAAAACAACAAAAAATGGGTAAACCTAGAAAACGATCTTAACAGATGCGACTCCCGAGTTGTTCTTTGGACAGGAGGCAGGGGGCTAGGATCAGGCACTTACATACCCTTCCTCACAGGAAACATACTGCTTCTTATTAAAAACCGAAACAAAGACCTTCAGATCACAACTCTCCCGGGCCCCTTAATTCCAATTTATGACAATTCTGCTTTTCCGGCGGGGCTGAATAGAGAGACATTTCTACATAAGAGAAAAGATTCCAATCCCATCATCCATGACTACTTAAAAGAAACTGGGATGAAGTCCCTTCGGGAATTATTCCCAGAGGAGGAATCACACTCTGTTGATTGGTTCTTCTATGAACAACTAAAAAGTTATATCCACTCAATCTCTAAACAAGCCAATATTAGCAGGCCGCTAACTCCCTTTGAGATGCTTTGTATATCAGCAAATCCCCCGGATCATACTGTCTCGCTGCTGTATAAAATCTTCCAAGAGGGGAGGGCTCCACTGCAGGGTTGGCCATTGTTTTTCTCGAAATGGGAGGGCGATCTGGGAAGGCCCTTGTCATCTGAAGACAGGGGAAAAATTCTTCTCTTCTCGTCTAGATCGTCATTATGCGCGGTATCACAGGAGAGGAGCTATAAGATTCTAGCAAGATGGTACAGATGCCCCTCCATGGTGCATGCGGTGTTCCCCACGACCCCTGACACCTGCTGGAGATGTCTAAAGGAGACTGGCTCTTACATGCATATCTGGTGGGACTGCCCCCCCATAAAGGATTTGTGGTTGGCTGTCTTTGAACTTCATAACAAGCTGTCTATCATACAGATCCAACCTTCACCAAGTATAGCATTGTTGTCTCTATGCGACTTGTCAATATCTAGGTTCAAGAAGGGTATCCTTAGACACTTTCTTACTGCAGTCAGAAATCTAATTCCTCGGTTTTGGAAACAAGAAAAATTTCCTTCCCATACAGAATTTGTGGCAGAACTTAATAACATCTATAGAATGGAGCAGTTGATAAACCAGTCACCAGGTAACGCAGAAAAAACCTACAACATATGGGCCCCCTGGATCGCTTTTAGGGAAACTCCTGAACTAGACCTCTGGGTTTCCAGAACCCGACACATTGTATAGCTTGTTCTCGTGTACATCCGGGCAGTTTCTTGACGTGTGTTCTGTCCGCTGGGGTACGGAGGCAGCCACACTCCTTCCCCGAATTTCCCCCACCCTCTTCCATCCCTCCCTTCTTCTTCTTGTCCTTCTTCCTTTCCCCTTTTCTGACTTTCTATGTTTGTCTTCCCCATATCCAGTTTGATTATATATATATATAGTATTTTAAATTAATACAAAAGAACATATCAATGGTTACCAACTATCCCGGATGTTTTCTATTATTATTATCTCATATTCTCGGGACAGCCAATAGCATTATTAACCAGACAGTTAAAGTATAAGATTTAATTGATGCAACAATGCTCCTCTTGTTCGACTTGTAATTACCGCCTACCATTGCACAGATTTACCAGTTTGTAATGTTTACCTTTAATCTTTATTGCTGTGACCAATAAAATGATTTATACAAAAAGGATATCTGCTGAGCTGGAAATGAGGAAAAACTTGTCTAAGATTAGCTGCCAGCCCAGGTGAGAAAGGGTATCGCAATAGATATAGATGACTCAGCGCAGTCCTGGAAGAGCGGCTAAAAAGTCGACAAGATAGGGAAGGTGACCATGCCTCTAGGGTGCAAGAGGAACATGACAGCCACCATAACCCCTGCGAACACTATGGGTACAGTAGCAAGGCCGAAGGACAAGGTCGTGATTTGAAAATGCTGTTCGCAAAAAAATAGGAATGTGAAGATAAGCATCCCAAATGTCGGTGGATGACAGAAACTCCACCTTTTTCTGTTGAAGTAGTGTCTGAGTGGAGGAACTCCATCCGAAGAAGGGGGACCTTGTCAAGCTCGGTAGAAGTTTGAGGTCCAGGATCGGTCTTACTTTTCGGTCCCCTTTTTGGAGCCAAGATCCCTTAGATCTAGACCGTCCTGGTCAACTCATCCACTGCTGGTTGGGTCTATAGGAAACATGCAATTCTTTGTTTCTGTGTGGGGAACGCTCCCAACTTCTCACCGAATAATCGATTACGCTGGTAAGGGAGTGATGTCAAAGACTTTTTGAACGCAGAGTACGCTTCCGTTCTCTGAGCCATAATGCCCTTCTGAATGTAATGGCATGTGCTGCTGACAGCGCCGCGCAAGTAGCCGCCTCCGAGAGGCGTGAAGCAGCAAGTCTCCCACTCAAGACATTTTATTGACTAGCTGTACCGTCTTTGGGAGAAAGTTACTGTTGTGAATCAAGGAAGTTAAGGTCTCCATTGCTGTAGCAACCCATGCAGCGGCTAAGGAAGGGTAGAGCGCTTCTCTCTCTTGCAATCGCCACTCTCTTTTGACAGTGCGGAGTTAAAATGATGAACCCTCAATCCACCATCCTCTTAATATGGAAGTGGAGAGGGATCGTCCGCCTTTTTGCATCATCTGCTAAATAGTGGTGATGTAGAGGGGGACGTTCCAACGCCAAAAAGGGTGCCTCTGTATAGCCACAAAGTTCAGGTCACCGGGTGGACAGGGCTGGTTGTCTGGCGTTAGGCCTGGCTGCAGAAGAGGATACATGGAGGCGACACTCCATGTGCTCGTCTTTTGATGGTGTGGGGAAATCGATGCCCTTTAAAAGGACCCGTCGCCCCTAAGAATCAGACCAGGCATGGCATCCCACATCCTAGGGGGGTATACATGGAGGGGACACCCCACATGTTCGCATATTGGCTGAAAAAGTATACCGCGCTTGCGGAGGCTTCTGTCCAGTGGATTGCTTATCCGGACGCTCTCTATCCGGGTGATTGGCAAATGCTCTGCGAGGGAGTTTAGTTTCCTCATGAGGGATACTGCGTGATCTAGAGTAGAACCAAAGTCCTCGTCAATCTACAGAGATTGGTTGATGATATTGTCAAGGTAAAAATATATGTCTTTATACACTTTTGTACTTTTATATATTCTTATGCTGTGAAACAATAAGTTTTTCCCTTCATACTTGCCAATGCAAATTTAACTGTATTTAAGATGGCTGCCAGTATTCACCTTTGCCCCACTTTCAGGCTGAAGGAACAAGTTGCACATTCCAGAAGGACAAGTATCATTTCTCTGGAATTCGAAACTTAACAAGATGTGGACAAAGAAAGATTCATCAGATGACGTCAGACCAACCAGAAGGACTGAATACTAGATACATTGCTTAACCCCTGCCTATCCCCGCCCTCTGCACACCTTCCCCCAATAGATCATATAATGCTGTGTATTAGAAAATAAAATCAGTTGCTGAGACGTTACTACACCTGGTAGACAAACGGGCAGGCACTGAGTTTGAACCAGATTTTGTCTGACTCATTCTTCAATTTGGTACCACTGCTCTTATCTTGATTTGGAATGACTGGTGGATGATGGGTATTGTCGTGACGACCCCGACAATTTTGGCGCAACCAACGTGGGGCGTGGCCGGCGATCCGAGACCCCCTGGACCCATGCCTGGATGTCCGTGGACGACACCCGTAGTGGCTGACCTCGAGGACTGATCACCCTCCAAACACGGTAAGTGGAGATCACATACTATGTATGTGTCACACTTGCTAGTGTTTCAGCCATTATTGGTTAGTCTGTGGTCTCCTTGGGTCTGGGGAGTGACCGGTCGAGTGGTGAGACCGAGCGCGATCTCGTGCCACGCTTCGAATCAGCAACTGAGAGACGTCGCACTCTGCGCGTCCTCGTGTACACCACACCTCCTCCACCAGTCATTGTACTCCATTCAACCACCCTACCCGTGACTATTGTCTAGTAGTGATAGAGTGAAAGATTGAGAAGTTTGTGGATTGGGATAGGAGACGTGGCCTCTGTGATATTGCACGCACATACATCGGTAATTAAGACGTCCCAAGAGGGGGACCACCAGAAACACTTGCACACACTTGCACATATCGGTAATTAAGACGTCCCAAGAGGGGGACCACCAGAAACACTTGCACACACTTGCACATATCGGTAATTAAGACGTCCCAAGAGGGGGACCACCAGAAACACTTGCACACACTTGCACATATCGGTAATTAAGACGTCCCAAGAGGGGGACCACCAGAAACACTTGCACACACTTGCACATATCGGTAATTAAGACGTCCCAAGAGGGGGACCACCAGAAACACTTGCACACACTTGCACATATCGGTAATTAAGACGTCCCAAGAGGGGGACCACCAGAAACACTTGCACACACTTGCACATATCGGTAATTAAGACGTCCCAAGAGGGGGACCACCAGAAACACAGTGGAGGGGTCTCACTAGGAGACAGCCTCCCAACGTTTAGAATATCGTGACAGGGCAGA
Source organism: Ranitomeya imitator (assembly GCF_032444005.1). Lineage (NCBI taxonomy): Eukaryota > Metazoa > Chordata > Amphibia > Anura > Dendrobatidae > Ranitomeya > Ranitomeya imitator. Next base: position 177,545,673 of record NC_091283.1, read on the forward strand.
CTGTAATCACTGGTGTTCAGGTTAGGGAAAAATATTGAGCGCAAGGCTCTTTATTCATAGCACGTCGAGCGCGAGGCTCCGTGTTAGGACACAAGTGTTGCTGTCGCTGTCAGCGGCCTACTGCAGAAGGGCGTAGTATTCTGTGAGTCATGTTACGTCTCTTAAAGAAGAAGTCCGTGCCCCACAGGTTATATGAGGATGCTGTGGAAGTCAAGACAATAGTAGAGTCACGGGAGGGGAAGAAGGCAGTCAAGAATGTTGAGAGATTGTACAAGCATGTAGGACTGCCCTCGTCAGGGAGATTGCAGCCGTCTACATGGCACAATCTCATAGAGAACAAAAAGGGCATGTTGAAAGAGAAAGGATTGTTAGAACAAGTGCAAGCTCATCTGCGAGTTGCGCGAGGCTTAAACAACGAGGAATGGAAAGAGGTTGATGGAGAGGGAGGATCATAGGATGCTGAGCCCATGTTTGGCTATAAAATACCTCAATCATTGGTTTTTCTAAGGTGTTTTGGTATATGAATTGTGTGAAGGTTTTGTAGAAATTAATTGAGTCTGAGAATTGCTGTATTCCGTTACTGTGGTTTTCCAAAACACCCGATGGGAGGGGGGAGTCAAATAGCTGCGTTGTTGTTTTTCTTCTTTTGTGTTGAGGAATGCTGTGAATTCTTATCTCTGTGTTTACAGCCGATGAGAGGGGTGAACCCCTGCGTGAATTGTTTTTTTTACTTCTCCTCTTTGTGCTGCGGGCCAGAGAAAGGGGGGCCGGCTGCGCTGAAGAATATGGAGTTGTGTATATTCTGTCCTTGGTTCAGTACGCGCTGAGTCCATAAGAACTTAACCTATTCTGTATCAGCAGCTGCAGCGATCCTTACTCGCTCTCTAGTCCCCCTCCCCCCCCGCCGCAGCTTCAAGGACACGGCACGCAGCTCGGTTCCTTATCAGTGGCCCAAGAAACAGATTTCAACTCCAGCCCCCCTCCCTTACACAAATCCAGTGTCATATTCCAATATCCATTTTAACCCTATGTCTGGAAATCTCCCGCCCAAGCCTCGCTATGTTAATTCTCAGATCAAGAGCTTGTTTTAATTAGAGTAGATGGCAGACCCAATGAATATACTCTCACAAAACCCATCCCTGTGGGACCTTCCCCTGAAGTTACTGCTCAGTTTGTAATCTCTCCCTTATGTCCGGTAAATTTACTGGGGGCAGATTTATTATCACAGTTCCACTCCAGAGTATAATTCCAAGATGATGGTCAGATGGTATTTATGTTATATAACCCCTATGTAGATGAGTATAATGAGATGTGTATCTTACATGTCCTTTCCCAATCAGTTAAAAAAATAAATAAATAGGGGGGATAGTGTGTCTAACCCTGGCAGTTAGAATATCCTTATGTCATGTTGCTTCAGTATGTGGGTAATTTTTTTTTGTTTTTTGTTGTGTACACAGACAGAGCAGGAAGCCATTGTTGCCACTGTTAGTTTTCGCAAGTATCTGGCAGATCTGAACTGTCAGGTTTCGGCCTCGAAACTTCGGTTCTGCCTTGGTCAAGTGATATTTTTGGGTCACTGTCTCCTTCAGGGTGCCAGACACCTCACAGAAGAAAGAAAAATAGCCGTCAGCTACAAAAGATGAGACTGAGCTCCAACGTTTTCTTGCACTATGTACCGTACTTATTGTTGTCAGTGGATACCGGACGCATCCCGCATAATGCAATTTCTCTACAAGGCCCTGAAAGACTGTTCAAGATATGCTGATGATTTTGGCAGACTCCACACAGGATACGCTGTTACTATGGAAGACACTGTAGTGCACGGAGCTGCACTCCCTCCCTCACTGTCAGGACAAGAAGCAGAACTTCAGGCTCTGTCTACTGCATGTGTTCTGGCCAAAGACAGGCGGGCTGATATATACACGGACTCACAGTATGCATTTGGTATTGCTCATGATTTCAGAGCCCTATCGACCAATCAAGGGTTTGTTACTACTGCCGGGACTCCAGTGAAGAATGCTGAAGCTGTTAAAGCCCTCATGGACTCAATCGAATTACCTACTCAGGTGGCCATTATCAAAGTTAAGGAGCATGGTACTATGGAACAGTCCACAGACTGGTGGTAACGCCTTTGCGGATATGCAGGCAAAAGCTGCTGCTATCCTACCCATTGAACTGACCATACTAGCTATGGTGACCACACGCTCTCAGCGTAAACAGTTACAAGAAACACTGACTCTACAGGAACCTGATGATCTACGCCAGACTGAGGTTTTCTACCGGACCCCGCAAGACCGCTTAATGACGATGCAGAGAATGTCTCCAAAGGAAGAAGTGAAGCAGTGGAAAGCTGATGGAGCACGTATGGACATGGTCGCTGGAAAAAGGACCAACTTGTGTGTCTCCCTAAGCGGATGTACCCTGCTATTGTCACGTGGGCGCATGGGCCCACACATCGAGGTATCTGTCAGATCTGCAATCCCGGTCAACTTCAACGTGTACCCCCGAAGTATCTTGCTAAGCCCGACTATCCTTTCCAAAGGCTCCAGGTGGACCTCATCACGTTGCCGAAGTCTGGAAGGTATGAATATTGTCTGGTGGTTGTCGACATGTTCTCCAGTTGGCCAGAAGTATTCCCCGTTACCAACGTGACTGCAAAGACCACAGCAAAGAAACTGGTGATGGAAGTTATATGCAGATATGGTGTTCCAGAAGTTGCTGAAAGTGACCAAGGCCCGGACTTTTCTTCTCATGTGTATCAGGAGGTTCTGACAATGCTTGGATCCACTGTAGCCCTCCATACTCTCCACAATCCAGTGGGAAAGTTAAGAGGCTGAACGGCACACTGAAGGGACAATTGACCAAAATGATGCAGGAGACTACGGCTCCATGGCCAGGGCTCTTACACATTCGTACTACCCCTATTTCAAAACATGGCCTGTCCCGATAGGAGATATTGTTTGGTGCTAGGTTCTCAGTTGTAAATTTTCAGTCTCAGTAGTTGTCAGAAGAAACTTACCGTGCTGTTCAATATGTTATTCAGCTTAGTAAAAATGTTGCTAACACCCATGTTTTAGTTTCTTCTTCCCTTCCAGATTCAGCAGAAACCGATATTTGTCATAACTTGAAGCCTGGTGGTTTTATGGTCGTGAAAAGCTATGTCAGTAAAACTTGAAGGAAAGAGCACCTGGATCCACGCTTCACACTGCAAAAGAGACCGGACCAGCGCTTACAGTGATGATCGAAGGAAAATGTTGTTGTTGTTGTTTTTGGTCCTAGGGCCAGGGGTCATCCTCGCCCCTACCTCCTCGGCCCCTATTGTAAATAAGAATCCCGGTGCCACTATTCTCTGGGTAAACCTAACGGCCCCGGTAAATATCTGGTGATTTGATTTCTGCGATGTAGTCAAGTGCCCCGAGACTCAGCGGGTGGTAGAGGGAATTATCCAGTATTATATATGTGTTACCAGAGATAACAATTGTACTGGGAAGATATTTTCATAATGTGTTTAATAGTGGATACTATGGGAATTTAGGCCATATAAAGCTCCAGGATATTAGCTTCAGACCAACCAAGGCCCCCGTTACCAGTACAGCTAAAACAGGCCCAGGTGAACGTTTGCAAAATATACAGGTCCTTCTCAAAAAATTAGCATATAGTGTTAAATTTCATTATTTACCATAATGTAATGATTACAATTAAACTTTCATATATTATAGATTCATTATCCACCAACTGAAATTTGTCAGGTCTTTTATTGTTTTAATACTGATGATTTTGGCATACAACTCCTGATAACCCAAAAAACCTGTCTCAATAAATTAGCATATTTCACCCATCCAATCAAATAAAAGTGTTTTTTAATAACAAACAAAAAAACCAACAAATAATAATGTTCAGTTATGCACTCAATACTTGGTCGGGAATCCTTTGGCAGAAATGACTGCTTCAATGCGGCGTGGCATGGAGGCAATCAGCCTGTGACACTGCTGAGATGTTATGGAGGCCCAGGATGCTTCAATAGCGGCCTTAAGCTCATCCAGAGTGTTGGGTCTTGCGTCTCTCAACTTTCTCTTCACAATATCCCACAGATTCTCTATGGGGTTCAGGTCAGGAGAGTTGGCAGGCCAATTGAGCACAGTAATACCATGGTCAGTAAACCATTTACCAGTGGTTTTGGCACTGTGAGCAGGTGCCAGGTCGTGCTGAAAAATGAAATCTTCATCTCCATAAAGCATTTCAGCCGATGGAAGCATGAAGTGCTCCAAAATCTCCTGATAGCTAGCTGCATTGACCCTGCCCTTGATGAAACACAGTGGACCAACACCAGCAGCTGACATGGCACCCCACACCATCACTGACTGTGGGTACTTGACACTGGACTTCAGGCATTTTGGCATTTCCTTCTCCCCAGTCTTCCTCCAGACTCTGGCACCTTGATTTCCGAATGACATGCAAAATTTGCTTTCATCAGAAAAAAGTACTTGGGACCACTTAGCAACAGTCCAGTGCTGCTTCTCTGTAGCCCAGGTCAGGCGCCTCTGCCGCTGTTTATGGTTCAAAAGTGGCTTTACCTGGGGAATGCGGCACCTGTAGCCCATTTCCTGCACACGCCTGTGCACGGTGGCTCTGGATGTTTCCACACCAGACTCAGTCCACTGCTTCCTCAGGTTCCCCAAGGTCTGGAATCGGTCCTTCTCCACAATCTTCCTCAGGGTCCGGTCTCCTCTTCTCGTTGTACAGCGTTTTCTGCCACATTGTTTCCTTCCAGCAGACTTACCATTGAGGTGCCTTGATACAGCACTCTGGGAACAGCCTATTTGTTGAGAAATTTCTTTCTGGGTCTTACCCTCTTGCTTGAGGGTGTCAATGATGGCCTTCTTGACATCTGTCAGGTCGCTAGTCTTACCCATGATGGGGGTTTTGAGTAATGAACCAGGCAGGGAGTTTATAAAAGCCTCAGGTATCTTTTGCATGTGTTTAGAGTTAATTAGTTGATTCAGAAGATTAGGGTAATAGGTCGTTTAGAGAACCTTTTCTTGATATGCTAATTTATTGAGACAGGTTTTTTGGGTTATCAGGAGTTGTATGCCAAAATCATCAGTATTAAAACAATAAAAGACCTGACAAATTTCAGTTGGTGGATAATGAATCTATAATATATGAAAGTTTAATTGTAATCATTACATTATGGTAAATAATGAAATTTAACACTATATGCTAATTTTTTGAGAAGGACCTGTAGTTAACGAAGTAATCACCATTCCAGGTCTTAGTTGACAAGAAGTCTTCTCCATAGAAACACAAACAGCCCCAAGGACAAATTTATGGTTAGAATGGGTAAGATACAATGTAAGAGTCCAGAGTATTTCTGTAGGATGTGTTGCTTGTGCTGCAGCGAATACACATCTATACACACATGCATTGTTTTTTCCTGATGACAATACCACTACCTGTGTTATGAATCTGTTGAAGGGTCTAAAGTCCACTGATTGCTCAGATTATGTCCCACTAATTCATGAAGCACCAAAACTAAAGGTCCCAGGGGGGATAACCGTGTTAGCTGATAATTATACCTGCTATAATACCCACGACACTACAGGTACACCAGTAGGGGTCTTCGAGACAGGTTTCTGCAAAGAGAACAGTTCCCTAGATACTGACTTGCTAGCTAATCATACACAGTATATGTACGACATTTATTGGTTATGTGGAGATGGTAAGCTCCGTCCTAGGTTGCCTAATGCCTGGACAGGTCAATGTACCCTTGTTATACTAGCTGTGCAGTTCAAGATTTTACCTTGGGATCCAGAGACACCTGATGAATATACCAGAAAGAGGAGAAGTCTCGATCAGCTCCACATGAGTTATGAAGAAGATCTATTGGTATATGTCAATGGCATTGGAGTGCCAAGGGGGGTGCCTGACCTGACCAATTTAAAGCCCAGAACCAGATCTATGCTGGTTTTGCTTCTATAATCCCACAAGTGCAGATTAATAAAAATGTTGTTTGGATCAAATATATATATATTACAATGAACAAAGGTTTGTCAATTTTACCTGTGATGCCTTCCAGGGTATAGTTGAGTAATTGAGCCCTAACACTAGAATGACCCTCCAAAACCGACTAGCCCTTGATATGATCTTAGCTGAGAAAGGAGGAGTCTGTGGGATGGTGGGAGAGGAATGTTGTACCTATATCCCTCAGAACTCTGGGGTAAATGGAAAGACCATGATAGCCCTTACGAAGATAAATGGGTTAGCAGCAGAATTAAAAACTAATGCTGGAGTAGACACATCTTTCTTTTCCGGTTGGTTGGGTGGGCTCAAAGGATTTCTTCAACAAGCTTGTCTAGTACTGATTGCCCTTCTTGTAGTTGGATCGATAATCCTCTGTTGTGTTATTCCCCTGTATAAAAAGGTTATTGCTGAAGCAACTCCGACTGGCACCTTCCTCAACCAAGAGGTAGACCCACCAGAGTACGATGGCACTGATCCAGGGGAAATCTCTAAGTACGCCCCCTCAAGATGTTAGACAAAACCCCTTACTCTCAGGTGCTAAGAGATTTAGTTTAGGGACAGCGGGAGAACTCCATGTGAAGCTAGTGAAGGGTTCAGCTGCCTGGAGGCCTCTCACAAGGGGAGAGCATCTGAGGTGTCTGGATGAAGAAATCCACCTCCCCTTTCCCCATCACATGGACAGTCTCGAAGGATCTTTCTTTTTAGGGAAAAACTTATACACTTTTGTACTTTTATATATTCTTATGCTGTGAAACAATAAGTTTTTCCCTTCATACTTGCCAATGCAAATTTAACTGTATTTAAGATGGCTGCCAGTATTCACCTTTGCCCCACTTTCAGGCTGAAGGAACAAGTTGCACATTCCAGAAGGACAAGTATCATTTCTCTGGAATTCGAAACTTAACAAGATGTGGACAAAGAAAGATTCATCAGATGACGTCAGACCAACCAGAAGGACTGAATACTAGATACATTGCTTAACCCCTGCCTATCCCCGCCCTCTGCACACCTTCCCCCAATAGATCATATAATGCTGTGTATTAGAAAATAAAATCAGTTGCTGAGACGTTACTACACCTGGTAGACAAACGGGCAGGCACTGAGTTTGAACCAGATTTTGTCTGACTCATTCTTCAATTTGGTACCACTGCTCTTATCTTGATTTGGAATGACTGGTGGATGATGGGTATTGTCGTGACGACCCCGACAATATAAATAGGCAAATCCATCCTTTTCTGAAGTTCTGCTGAGTCCAGAACCAAGGCAATATCCGATCCATATTCAGAGTCTTGTTCTCAGCAAATTATTGGTGAGGGATCAGGAAATGAAACTTTTGTTTTCTAGGTGCGTGTACCTTTGTAGATGTCTGTACGTTTCTAGAATACTTGCGGCTCCTGCTAGCCGATGGCTCCCATGTAGGAGGGACCATCTATATTGGTCCTGCGAGCACTCCGAACCACAGAGGGTTCACGGAGGGATTCAATCTCTTGGTCAGAGAAGCCATGGGTTGTGGCAGTGACGAAGCCCACTCAGGGAACTAGGTACTCTGGGATAAGATGGGGTTGGCGGCGGAGGGCTCCTGAGCTCATTTAGGATAACCGGTTTCAGACTGGGCATGTGCCTTTAAGACAGGGAATATTGGTCATGAGCCTTTATGACCAAGGGATACTGGTTCTGTGCCTTTAAGACCAGGAAATGTTGGTCAAGTGCCTTTAAGACCAGGGAATACGGGTCAAGTGCCTTTAAGACCAGGTGTAACGGGGTCTACCAAGCTGGGGTACCTCTTTCAATACCACCCCATGTTTCAGGAGGTCCACTCTGCTTTGGCTGGAGTCTGAATGAAGGACGCTGGCTGGAATTGTTTGGTTACATGGGCGCATATAAAAGATCACTGCTTCTCCACGTATTTCCAGTCTGACAACACTTTACTCACAGGACAGAGAATATATCACACAGATACAGAGGGCAGGCCAATAGAAAAGCGGCAGGCCAGACATACATTACAATAGCCGCAGGTGGCGGGAGCCTGCCGATATGTACTGTGGGAATTACAAAGGTGGGGTGCAGACAAAAGGGGAATATCGTGTCCCCTCTGCCCAGGGGCGCAGCCTGTGGGCTGATGCATTAGGGACATGCATCTCACATGGAACCTATTATACATACATATAACTGCACAACATATTCTGGGTGCTGAGTGGTTCCGTAACATGTAACACCAGGGAATCCTTGTCATGTGCCTTTAAGATCAGGGAATACCGGTAATGTGCCTTTAAGATGAGGAAATACTGGTCATGTGCCTTTAAGACCAGGGAACACCAGTCATGTGCTTTTAAAACCAGGGAATACTGGTCGTGTGCCTTTAAGACCAGGAAATACTGGTCATGGGCCTTTAAGCACAGGGGAAAGATACAGGGGGGGGGGGAGAGCAGTACTTTCTTACCCGGTTGGATGTGCCCCTTCAATGCAAAACCCCGGGTGGACAGGGCCAGTTGTCCGGCATTATGCCTGGCTGGGGAAGAGGGTACGTGGAGGCGACACTCCATGTGCTCGTCCGTTCAGGTTGCGGGGAGATCGGTGCCCTTGAAGGGACCCGTCGCCCCTAAGAATCAGCCCAGGCTTGGCATCCCACGTCGCAGGAGAGGATACGGAGAGGAGACACTCTCCCTGCTCGCCTGTTGATGGTTCGGGGAGATCGGAACCTTGAAAGGATCCGTCGCCCCTTCGTTGTAAAAAGTAAAATCAAAAATGTAAAAGGTGAAAATAAAATAATAAAGAGTTTTGGGTCTGAATAGCAGACCAGTCCGTGTGCCTCCTACGGACACTAAGCAAGAACTGGTTCTCTGAGAGCCAGCAGGAGAGTGTATACTGCAGAAGAGGAGCTAACCCTTTTTTTGTATCACTTAGTGTCGCCTCCTAGTGGCAGCAGCAGCATACACCCACGGTCTGTGTCCCCCAATGAGGCGAAGAAGAAAGAAAATTTGATGTTCAAAAAGAACAAAAAAAATATTAAAACTGACCACAGGTTCCTTGGCCTCGTGGAGGACATCGGGGGGCACCTTTCCAGTGCATCTAGCCATAGCTGAAATACTATACCAGACCAGGAAAATTATAACTAAACACTGGTTGGCAAATAGTCCTCTCTCATTCGGTGTATGAATAATGCAACTCTGATGGAAAAGAAGGTCTACATTGGGTTAGTTGCCCAGCGGTTGTGTCTGAAGTGATGGCAAACAATGTGATTAAGTCTAAATTACTTTAATTCTAGGATTACGAGATATTGAATTCCAGTGTAATGGTTTTTCTTTAATTAGTCCCCAGTTATTTTGTGTTCACCAAAAAGGGAGGAGGGGATTGTTTCAGTGGGGAGGTGTGATTACAGGGGGTAAATGGAAATCAATCTCGGACAGTGGGATTAAAACAAGCATCAGCGAAAAGCGCGTAAAAAAAAAAACACACAAAAGTTACACATATTTGGTATCGCTGGGTTCAGAATCGCCCGATCTACCAAAATATAAAATAAACTAATAGAATCAGTAAACAGCATAACAAGAACAAAAGTCAAAACACAAGAATTATGCTTTTTGGCCTCCACAATATTGCAAAAAAAAAAAAAAAAACAATAACAGGCAATCAAAACATCGTATCTACTCTACCTTAAACTGGTGTAAATAAATATGTCAACTCAGGGTGCAAATCATAAGCCCTAACTCAGCCCCAGATCCTGAAAAATGAGAACACTGCAGGTCTCGGAAAATGGCGACAAAAACAATTTTTATTTATTTTTACAAAATTTCCGATTTTTTTTTAACCACCAAAATAAAAAATAAGCTATGGTATACGTTTGACCCCTGCGTACTTGCAGTGACCTGGAGAATCCTATTACTGGGTCAATTTTACCATATAGTGAGCATGCTAAATAAAGGCCAAAAAACAATTTGTAGAATTGTGCTTTATTACAATTTCAGCTCACTTTTTCCCATGTTCCAGCACGCTATATGGTAAAATTAATGGTGTCGTTTAAAAGTACAACTCATCCCGCAAAAAAAAAACAAGCCCTCAAACGGCTAGAAAAATAAAACAGTTACGGCTCCTGGAAAAAGGGGAGGAAAAAAAAAAAATTGCCAAGTAGCGATGGATTCAAAAGTGTGAAAAAAACTTCCTAAAACCTATCTCCTTCGCTGAGATATGACTTTCTAAGGTTGAAGGCCCAAAGCCTGAGGCTGCACTACAACCTGATCGCTTCTGATTTCCGTCAGGTAGAGCGGAGCCCGATCATGTAATAAATCCACCTGCTTTGGATTTGGATCTAGATAAAGTCTGCATGGTAACACAGAGGCATGTGGTCATCTGAATGTCTCAGTAGTGCAGCCTCGGTTACGAAGCCTCTGACCTCAAGGCATTATATCTCTGCATAGAAGTAAGATATGAAGAAGCAGTTTTCACATTTTTAATGTACAGTAAAGTGAATTCAATTCCTACTTCCACTTTCATAAAATTATTGTGGAAAAAAAACAACACAAAAATAAAGTCACAATGGTGAAGAGATAGTTTAATTGCATCCCTTCACCAGATACAATACAGGTAAAAGCTAATAAAAATTAAATCAGACATAAACCCACAAATAACACTGAAGTCTTTGTCCCTTAGACACAAGTCTTTGTCTTTAGTTCCAACATGTTCTAGCTGGAAGTTATGTGATGGTAGAAGAAGAAGAAGGAAATAAAGAGAAGTCCTCTCAGCTCCTGGGTAACTGACATCCATTATTGTGTCTCATTATTACAGGTCACTGGATGGCAGCATTAGTAACGTCGGTTCATTTTCTTAAATTTCTCATAATGATAGTCGTCTGTGGCTTTCTCGTTGGATGGACGCTTGCGGTTTGGAGGAGATTCTGAAGATGAAGGATGATACAATCAGGAAATATAAATATAGAAATAATCATCTATGTGAATCTTAGGACAAAGCTGCGATAAAACTTGGTATAAACGTCTGACAATTAGCGATGAGCGAGCGTGCTCCAAAAAGGTGTCATCTGAGCACGCTCGTGTCCTAATACAGTGTTTCGTGGCTGTTCGACAACCGCAACACTTGCATGGTTTCCCTGTATGTTAGGCAATCTCTGCATGTGTTCTGGCTGTCAAACAGAAGCGAGACATGCAGCCACGGGAACGTCGAACATAGTATTCGAGCACTCCGAAGTCACTATGCTAGGACATGAGCATGCGCGCATAACACCTTATCTGAGCACGCTCGCTTATCACTACTGACAAGGCATCATTGTTCCCTCCTTAGGGAATAGCTGGAGCCGAATACAGCCCCAGGTTTGTACTCACTCTCAGGCTCTGGCTTCTCTGTATCGCCTACACGGAGGGGACGCGCTTTAGGCTCTTCCTTGTGACGTCTCAAAGGGGTGTTCAAGTCCTCCTGGTAAACTGAAAACCAACAGGAAAAGTGTCGTCAAAGGGGTTATATATATTATATATGGCTATTTTAGGTATATATATATCCTGTCCACAGAATGATGGTGAAAGATCGGGGGTCCCAACTCCCCAGTATGAATAGAAAAGTAGTGATCTTGTGCAACTACTGCTCCATTCACTGGCAATAGGAGTTGTGGTCTCACATGCTCACTACTGCTCCATTCACACTCAAGTTTTTATAACCGTTCTTGAAATCGGCAACCTAATCCCCCCTGTGATCATACATTTATCATCTCTCCTATGAATAGGTGATAAACATTGTTGTTAAAAGGTTTGTCCAATAGACAGTCAGTCCCATCTTAAATGAGGAAAGCATTTATGACAACTCTTAAGCTGTACGCTAAGAAACTGTTCTATGCAGAAACAGCGCCACTTTCCTCATGGGCTGAGTCTGGTATCACAGCTTAACCTCATGCAAGCAAATCTGACAATTGCAATATCATATATGGCCTTCGGACAGGAAAGAGGCTGATCCATGGAAGACAAAACCATTCTTCTCTAATATCAACCTCCTTAACAGAATTCAAAGTTTTAGCACATAATTTGCAAAATAGCATTCTTTGGATTCTATATAGTGCTATGGGGATTTACGAGGAGTCTCATTCATTTTTGGAAGCCGCCATGTTTCCGATGATCAATAATGAAGGAGCTGCTACTGTGCATCTGCCATGGTTAACAGAAAAATGTCATTCACCCCTATTAAACGATCATTTAAAAATCAAAAACAAAAAAACAAGTTATCCTCTAACCATGGAGTATGGGATAACTTGCTAATCGTTGTGGGACCGCCAGCGATTGCGTGATCGAAGCTCTGGACCTCCAATAGGTCCAGCAGCCCCATCCTTATTGGAGGCGCACATTCTCGGGTTCTTCTCCATTCGCTCGGTTCACAGCACTAAATATTGATGGAGGGGGCCTAAAATTTATCATACTATGACCTCCGAATCTTACATCGATTGTGCTGTACGTAGTTGACAGCCATGTTGGTGGGCACGAAGGAAGTCTGCTTGTCCTTCTTCTTATTCTGCTGCTCGGCCAGTAAGCGGGCTTTGGCTTCCTCAGTGAAGATGATGTTTTTGATTTTTGCACTAAAAATAATAAAATATTGTATTTATATTTGTATCATTAGTCTTTATTGTCATTAATTCCCACTCCAGATATATACACAAAGCTCACATACTCTATGCCCAGGTCCACCTCTGGGATGCCGCTCAGCATCTGATTGGACAACATCTCCTCGGTCTTCTTGGCGGAGGACACCTTGATGCTGTCTGGGAGCTCGTACAAGCAATCCTCTGCACTCTTCGGCTTCACCTTCTTCTCTTCATTCTCAATGATTCCTTTTCTTTTCTTCAGCTCTGTCTCTATGTACTTCATCCTGAAATTGCAGAAATAAGAGATTCTTAGTATTAAAACTCTACAGTACAATTACCGAATTGTGCAGAACAACCTCCCCACTAATACCACCAATGAAGAGCGATATCAAACCCCCCCAGCATCACCCGTACACCTACATGTCAGCATCTTCATCCCTCCTGTTGGTTTCCGCAGAGAATGACGTCCCCAGGTTCAGCTCCTCATCGTCTCCAATCTTACTGAAGGTAACAGAATGAATTATGTCAGACGAGCTCCGACCTCCTCATCCGGAATCACAGAATTATATAAAAAGTTACCTGTCCTTCCCACGATCCTTCAGCTTTTTCATATCCACCATCCCTCCAGTTTTGATTTTGAAAGGATCATCCTATGAATAAACAATCATAAAAAGAGGTTCTCAGCAGCTGCAGCATACTATGAATCCATATGATTAGCTTCATCAGGCTTCCAGTTGCCACAAAACTAATTCTGCACCCAGCAACTGCATCACAGAGTTGTACTTGGGGTGACAGAGGGACGCTCCTACAGGCTAACCTTCTGTGATACCACAGTCACTATTAACCACAGCCTCTGAGGGGGATAAACAGCCAGGCTTGGAGTCATCTCCGATTCCAGACATTGAAGCAGAAGCAAGCTGTGATTACTGCGGATACAGCTCCTTCCTTGGTGCAAACAACATAATGCCAGCATGGTAGTGTTATAGTATGAAGACCCAGCAGCAAAGATCTCAGGTTCTTGAGCTCTAAGAATTAGGTTATTGTGCTTATCATAAAGCTGATATCATAACTACGTGATATATGGACCAGTCCCACTGCTGCGCCTCCTGACCTCACGGTCTCATATGCCTGAGTCAGCCATCACAGGTTAGGAGGCGCCGTGGTCCTGGTACGCTCATCTGGCCTCAGTCACACCTTAAAGAAACCCCTATTGCAGAATTCATACAATGAGTTATGTCTAAAATCGGGCCTGACATAAGCAGAGCACTAGAGGCATTCACTCTTTTGTGCTCCTGAATCTTTTTTTGCCACCCACACTTAACCCCCTACAGCCGGGCCCTATACACAACATCTGGTTCCAGTTTTGCTCAAAGGGTTCCTTTCACTTGAATAGGCGCTGTACCATAATAAGAAATTAACATATTTGGAAAATCTTCCTTAAAGGGGTTGTCTGGTCCAAAACTTCATGTCTGCAGTCACTCCGCTGGGAGTGGGCACGTGACCACACGTATGTGATATGAGTACCCCGGCCACAATCCGACTAGATGGACTAGCCTCCCTCAAGGCAAGTGTATTGAGCGAGGCTGTAAACAGTCTTGTGGTCATGTGCCCGCTCCCAGCAGCGGAGAACCCTCACAGCTTGTAGGCTCGTGATGTGAGGATTCACAAGTCTGCAGTTACATATAATGACTGCAGACTTGTAATTTTAGACCAGGCAACCCCTTTGAAAGTGTTTATATCAAGATATGAAGTTACCCTCTATCAGTGGGACAGGGGATTACTTACTGATCACTGGTGGTCCGACTGATGGGATCCCCCCCGATACCATAAACAGGATCCAAAGTCCTCTATGCGAATAGAGCAGTAGTGAGCAATTGTGACCAGTCCTCTTATTGACAGGGGCATCGGTAAGACCCCCCAGCATTCAGGGATATAATGAATAGGGGATAACTTTATATTTTGTTACGACCCCTTTAATACCACATGGACTCACCGCCATTACTGATTCTTCTGGTAATTTCTCTCCAACCAACAGAGCGGCAGCGCTGCAGAGGGAACACAAGGTCAAGGGACGGTCATTTTATGTAAATCCAGGCAATGTAACGCTCCGGTGACATCTTTTAGTTTGGTACAATGTATCAGTGCAGGCACAATGTATTGTAAGTGCAGGCCAGTGGCGTATCCAGGGGGGGCAGCCGGGGCATGTGCCCCGGGCGCAGCCGACGAGGGGGCGCCAGCAGGCCGGCTGATGCGGCGGTCCAAGAAGGAGGCTAACCGTCGGCGGAATTCTGCCACCCCCACACTGCGATGCTTCCGTTCTCTGAGCCGGCTGTCAAATCGACAGCCGGGTCAGAGAAAGTGCTGCGCGTCGGTTCCCAAGAATGTTCTTGATCTATGTCAGGTGTCTCAAACACGTGGCCCCCGGGCCGCATGCGGCCCCTGAGGCAGGCATCTGCGGCCCGAGGTGCACGCTAGAAGAGAGGAGGCAGCACAGAGCTCTGCGACTTTTGCAGCTGCTGGAGAGCCGCCCACAATGCGTCGCCATGGATACGCAGAGTGACTACCGACCGTCCAGTGCCCGGAGAATGAGCCGCGCGTTGCCAAACAGAAGTGTGCAGCACCTGCCACCTGGAGAAAAGGATTTCGGGGGGATGCAGAGCCTGGCTGGGAGGACAAGGTATGGGCTCTTATATACTGTGTGGGCTGTGTTATATACTACGTGGGCTGCTATATACTGCGTGGGCTGTGTTATATACTACATGGGCTGCTATATACTACGTGGGCTGCTATATACTACGTGGGCTGCTATATACTACGTGGGCTGCTATATACTACGTGCGCTGCTATATACTACGTGGGCTGCTATTTACTACGTGGGCTGCTGTATACTACGTGGGCAGTGCTGTATACTACTATTTGGCAGTGCTTTATACTACTATGTGGGCAGTGCTATATATTACTATGTGAGCTGTGCTGTATACTACTATGTGGGCAGTGCTGTATACTACTGTGTGGGCTGTGCTATATACTACTGTGTGGGCTGTGCTATATACTACTGTGTGGGCTGTGCTATATACTACTATGTGGGCAGTGCTTTATACTACTCTGTGGGCTGTGCTGTATACTACTGTGCAGGCAGGGCTGTATACTACTGTGTGGGCTGTGCTATATACTACTGTGTGGGCTGTGCTATATACTACTATGTGATGAGTGAAGCAATGCCAGGGGGCTGGGTGGGTGCAATGTCCTGATTTCTGCCCCCATAATGTGCTCAGATTTCTTCTACACCCCCTAATGTCCTGATTTCTGCCCCCATCCCCCCCAAACACCTCAGATTTCTCCATCACATGCAACTGCACCCAGGAAGGAAGGGGATGGGGGCAGAAGAAATCTGAGGACATTATGGGGGCAGGAGAAATCTGAGGACATTATGGGGGCAGAAATCTGAGGGGGGGGGGGGGGATTTGGGCGGCAAACTGATCCTTTGCCCCGGGTGCAGGAAGAGCTAGATACACCTCTGGTGCAGGCAGGTGATTGTCTGCTTTGGATACAATTGTAGCAAACCCTCAGCTGAATGGATTTCTTCCTCGCTCTTACCTGACACCATTTTGTCGCTTTCTTAAACTCTGCACCTCTTTAGCTTCTTCGAGTTTCCTTCTGAATACACATAACAAAAAAGTATTAAGAACAGCAACAACGAAAATCTACACATACTCTCCAATGCTAAGAAAACCAGCCAATCAGATCGCTTCTATCACTCTCCAAAGTGGGTTTCTAAAAATGAAAAGTGCCATCTGATTGGTTGCTTGGACTTCATTAACAGCCCATGATGACCCGTCACTGACCTAACCTCCTTGGTCACCCCTTGGTCTTCCTCCTCTTCCTCGGAGCTGGAGGCTTTGCGCCTGCGGAAGTTTTTACCGGCTGGCATTTTCGATTTACACACGAGTCTGGAAAATTAGATGTAAACAACAGTAGGACGACTTTACTTCCGGCGCGGGGTGATGACGTAGGACGCCCTTCTGAGGCTTTTAGGCTCCACCCCCGCACTGGCAGTGAGAGGAGGGGGTGGAGCTAAGAAATCATCCGTCAACAGCTGCAGGAAGATGGGGCCCCGAGTGCAGGCGGCGGTGCCATAGACCGGAGAGGAGGTGAGAGTCCTGCAGCGGCTGCACCCGGAGGAGGAGTATATACTGAGGGCAGAGGCAGGTATACTGTGTGCATGTATTATATATATGGACGCTATTGCTGGAAAGATGCATTATACTACTGGGAAAGCTGGGTGACAACCAATATGGCTGCCCAGATGTGGTCACCCAGCTTTCCCACAGCCCTAAATGACCCCTCTGTTTAATGATGTATAAGCAATTCCTGTCTCCTTGGAAAACTAGAAAGATTTGCCTTTCAGGGCTTTGGGAAAGCTGGGTGACCACCAATATGGCTGCCGCTAGAGCTCCCACAGGGGTTGTCGTCTCTGGTAATATGCTGCAGAGGGGCTGCGCTTTGACTAATCTCCGGGAGGGCGATATTTTCCGTTATATACCGATATATATGTGTTTATTGGAAGGAGCGCCCCTATGACAACTCTTCCTGTTCTGCGCACAGTTGTTAGGACATTGCCCTGTGCATATTAAGGTCACTGCGCTTCTTTTTTTTTTATGGCTTATTTTGCACCTAACTTCAATTTCATGTCCAAGGTCTGTGCAGAGTTAGCAAAGACTGGATTTCAGCAAGTGAGTTTCCATTCACTGCCTGCAAGCAGGGGTCTTGGAATTGAAATGTAAAGTATACGATAAGGGTGCGGAATTATTTTTTTTATTTTTCTTTATTATCATAAAAACCAAACATATAATCAAATAAATGCAGGTTCAGGTCCCCTACAGGGATTTAAAAATAAAAATAAAACCCAGAAACTTGAATCGACAGATTTTCCCCACATAAAAATGTAATGTACAAATAAAGAAATAAGAAAATAAAAAAAAAATAATAATTTGATTTTGCTGCATTCGTAAAAGTCTGATCTATGAAAAAATAAAATTATTTAACCCAATAATTCCTTTTTTTTCCTTTAAGAAATATTAAGAATTGCTTCTCTCCCCCTAGAAAAATGCAATACCAATAAGTGATATGTTCCCCAGAAGTGGTGCCATTAAAATGTACAGGGACAATAAAAAATCAAGCTCTAATATGGCTAATTTGAAGGAAAAATAAAAAGTGGAGGAAAATTTTAACTCTTAGAAGAAGGATAAAACAAAAGCGCAAAAATGAAACCTGGCTGCATCGTTGATGGGTTACAGCATCCTCGCCTCTAGATCTTCTGCCTTTTTCCTATAGGTGGGGAGGTGAAGCTGCAGACTATAACCTGTAGTGATGTTCTCAGTGATTTTGGAGCCGGGGGTCGGCACGGCCATCATTGATAGCAGCGCGGGGGTCCTGGTTAAAAAGATCGATTACAATAATGGGAAGCATTTTGTGGAATTGTCTTTTAAGCAATTGCTGCCCCTTTAGCAGCTGATTTAATCCATTCCTTGCTTTTTTTTCGCAGACCGTCTCTGCTCATCAAGGGTCGGGGCGAGGACCATTTTGCCGTCACTTATAAACACTATGGGCGAGATGGACGATTTCTGTCCTCATCTGGATTCCATTGGAGAAGTCACCAAGGAGGATCTGATCTTAAAATCCAAGGTGAGCTCCCTGGGGGGGAGGGGGGGTTCATTAAATATTTGTTTTTTACAGGCTAAGGCCGGCTTCACACTTGCGAGTTTTACGGACGTAAGAGCGCAGAAACTACGTCCGTAAAACTCGCAAAAAATACGGCACAATTATTCTCTATGCCCCTGCTCCTATCTGCCGTATTTTACTGATCAGTATTATACGGCTTTCTACGGCCGTACAAAATCGCAGCATGCTGCGTTTGTCACCGTACTGCGCAAGAAATACGCCAATGAAAGTCTATGGAAGCGTGAAAAATACGGATTTCACACGGACAAGCAGTGTGACTTGCGAGAAATACGCAGCGCTGTTAGAGAGAAAAGCCGGTAATTCAGTGCGGTGTACAGTAAAATCACACTGACAGCTTACAGTCCAATAGGTAGAATAAATGTGTACACATAGAATAGGTATATATATATATATATATATATATATATATATATATATATATATATATATATGTGTCTGACATTATATATATATATATGTATATATATTAATATTTATTCCAGCGCTAGATAGCTTGAAAGCCGGTAATTCAATTACCGGCTTTTTCTTTCTCCTTCCTAAAACCCGACATGATTTGAGACATGGTTTACATACAGTAAACCATGTCTTCTCTCCATTTTTTTTGCAGATTCCACACTACTAATGTCAGTAGAGTGTATCTGCAAAATTTGGCCGTTCTAGCTCTTAAAATAAAGGGTTAAATGGCGGAAAAAATTGGCGTGGGCTCCCGCGCAATTTTCTCCGCCAGAGTAGTAAAGCCAGTGACTGAGGGCAGATATTAATAGCCTGGAGAGGGTCCATGGTTATTGGCCCCCCCCTGGCTAAAAATATCTGCCCCCAGCCACCCCAGAAAAGGCACATTTGGAAGATGCGCCTATTCTGGCACTTGGCCACTCTCTTCCCATTCCCGTGTAGCGGTGGGATATGGGGTAATGAAGGGTTAATGCCACCTTGCTATTGTAAGGTGACATTAAGCCTAATTAATAATGGAGAGGCGTCAATTATGACACCTATCCATTATTAATCCAATTGAATGAAAGGGTTAAATAAAACACAAACACATTATTTAAAATTATTTTAATGAAATAAAAACAATGGTTGTTGGAGTATTTTATTCTACGCCCAATCCAGTCACTGAAGACCCTCGTTCTGTGAAAGAAAAAACATAATAAACCAACAATATACTTACCCTCCGCAGATCTGTAACGTCCAACGATGTAAATCCTTCTGAAGGGGTTAAAACATTTTGCAGCAAGGAGCTTTGCTAATGCAGGCTGCTCCTCGCTGCAAAACCCCGGGGAATGAGTCTAAATATAGATCAATGAGCTATATTTAGCTTCATTTGCGGTGAGGTGCCCTCTGCTGGCTGTTTATAGATCGTGGGAACTTGCCTAGAAAGCCTGGGAGCTTTCTAGGAAATTTCCCACGATCTATGAACATCCAGCAGAGGGCGCCTCACCGCAAATGAAGCTAAATATAGCTCATTGATCTATATTTAGACTCATTCCCCGGGGTTTTGCAGCGAGGAGCAGCCTGCATTAGCAAAGCTCCTTGCTGCAAAATGTTTTAACCCCTTCAGAAGGATTTACATCGTTGGACGTTACAGATCTGCGGAGGGTAAGTATATTGTTGGTTTATTATGTTTTTTCTTTCACAGAACGAGGGTCTTCAGTGACTGGATTGGGCGTAGAATAAAATACTCCAACAACCATTGTTTTTATTTCATTAAAATAATTTTAAATAATGTGTTTGTGTTTTATTTAACCCTTTCATTCAATTGGATTAATAATGGATAGGTGTCATAATTGACGCCTCTCCATTATTAATTAGGCTTAATGTCACCTTACAATAGCAAGGTGGCATTAACCCTTCATTACCCCATATCCCACCGCTACACGGGAATGGGAAGAGAGTGGCCAAGTGCCAGAATAGGCGCATCTTCCAGATGTGCCTTTTCTGGGGTGGCTGGGGGCAGATATTTTTAGCCGGGGGGGGGCCAATAACCATGGACCCTCTCCAGGCTATTAATATCTGCCCTCAGTCACTGGCTTTACTACTCTGGCGGAGAAAATTGCGCGGGAGCCCACGCCAATTTTTTCCGCCATTTAACCCTTTATTTTAAGAGCTAGAACGGCCAAATTTTGCAGATACACTCTACTGACATTAGTAGTGTGGAATCTGCAAAAAAAATGGAGAGAAGACATGGTTTACTGTATGTAAACCATGTCTCAAATCATGTCGGGTTTTAGGAAGGAGAAGGAAAAAGCCGGTAATTGAATTACCGGCTTTCAAGCTGTATAGCGCTGGAATAAATATTAATATATATACATATATGTGTCTAATGACATATATATATATATATATATATATATATATATATATATATATATATATATATATATATATCGGTATGTTGGTTTTGCAAGCCTGCGAGAAAACCACGCAGTACGGATGCCATACGGATTACATACGGAGGATGCCATGCGCAAAAAACGCTGACACACCCTGCCTACGGAGGAGCTACGGACCACTATTTTCGGGACATTTCAGCGTATTACGGCCGTAATATACGGACCGTATTTTCATACGCTGAGTGTGAAGCCGGCCTAAGAGTAACAAATTCTGCGGTCATTCGATCTGAATGCGCTCACTGGCTGTTTAACTGTTAACTCATTCTCCAGCCAGTAATGGACAGTGCAACACTGAGGCTGTAAAAGGGGAATGTTGCAACATTTTTCTAAAAAAAAAAAAAAGTTGCAATTCGATTTTTTTTATTTTTTAGGGATTGCTAGCACAGCTGGATGACCCCTTTAAATTTGGCTGAATTAAGCAGGACCAGATGACTTTCTAATGTATGTGGGGACCTCCTGACTCTCCCTCCAGCATATTATTCTAAGGACCCCCACACACATTAGATTAAGGTTCTCTGGAGCTGCCAATTTCGGCAGGACAAGCTGACCACCTGACGTGTATGAGGGTCTCCCCACTCTCCCCCAGACGAGAAAATGAGAAGGATCTTGTATTTAGAATAACCACAATCAATCTTTCTGTACTCGGGGAGTGGGGGGAAAAGCCTCCGCCAGAGGTGTCTGTCAACCGCTTACTCCCCTCTCCTTGTAAATAGTGCACACTCGCACAGACCGAGTGTGTATGTCATCTGCCCACTGACTGTTATCTAAGGAGAGGGGCACTTTTACCTTTTATCATTCATTTTATGGCGGGCGATTAATTATAAAATCTGGAAAACCCCTTTAAGTCCTCCAAGTTAAAGGGCTATTCCATTGAATTTGGTAATCGCACATAATGCAATGCTACGTGGAGAATGTGGCACTAACAGATGATTTTGGGGTGTAAAATGGGAACATGCCCTTTTTTTGTTGCATTTCTGTCCCACTGGGCAGAGGGACGACCTCCATGTATGGAAAAGTATTGTTCATGAGAGGCAGATATGGCCAATCTACTTTCCTTGCAGCCTGTGATGTTGAAATAATAAGTGTTTTATTTCTTTTTCCATAGGGAACCTGCGAGTCTTGCGGGGCCGGTGGCCCCAACCTGTGGGCCTGTCTGCAGGTAAGTGTCCCCTAGCTGAGCGGCGCACATCATACTGGAGAGATCTGACCTCTGCCTTCTGCTTCCAGGATGGGTGCCAGTACGTGGGATGTGGCGAGTCCTATGCTGATCACAGTACCCTACATGCCCAGGTGACCCCCTAACCCTATGCCCTATGTATCAGAGGGTCGGTAGTGTCGGGACAAGTCGTGAGTGAATCTGCCACCTCTTGTGTTGGGGTCTTTTAGGCTAAGAAGCACAATCTAACGGTGAACCTGACCACTTTCCGGGTATGGTGTTATGCCTGCGAGAAGGAAGTTTTCTTGGACTCGAGAGTTCCTTCCCCTACTCACTCCCAGTCAACCTCCCCCAAGCTGAGCCACCGGGTATGTGTCCTTAAAGGTGTTGTTCAGTGAAAATCGTTGGGGGTCCGGCCGATGGCGCCTGCACTGATCTGCAAATTGTGGAATTGAGCGACATGTTGGATGTCCAACCCCTACTCCATTCATTCTCTATGGGCTCCCAGAAAAATGAATGGCGTGGCAGTCGAGCATGTGTAGTGCTAATACTTTCTAAAAGTGCCTATCATTGCAGGTTGGACTCCCACCATTATCCCCCTATTTTCATCAGACAACCCCTTTAAGTAGGGGCTGCAAAGACTACTTTGTGGGCACGATGCATTAGTTGACGCCTTTGTCTTCTCCATAGGACGTACCTGCTGCTGCCTATCCATTAAAGTCCGTCCCCATCGCAGTGGCTGATGACGGGGAGTCGGAGAGCGATGACGATGACCTGAAGCCCCGCGGTCAGTGCCTGTGGCCTCCTATCTTTGTCCAGTACATGGCCAGCAATGAGCATTCACATGACACTTTAATATTACTGGTTGTTGACCCGCAGAACAGTCATAGGGACCCAGATATTCTTGCCAGTGATTAACTCAGCCGCTAACTCGCAGCCTCTTCCATTACATCTGATGGAGCCGTGAGATGCTAATCTGCCTACACATGCAAGAATACCTTATTGCTCCTTAACTGGGCAGATTTGCTATTGTGTGGGGTCCAGGAAAAGTGGGAATCTGCTGTAATGGGGGAGGGGATGTAACAAATGCTTTGACTTCTAATTTCCGTCTCTTGTCTCCAGGTCTTACAGGGATGAAGAACATTGGGAACTCGTGTTACATGAATGCTGCCCTGCAAGCGCTTTCCAACTGGTAAGACTCTGGGGGTCTACCACACACTAGTGTCGTGGTCTGGGGGCATGTGCAATCTCGTATCACATATTCACTCTCCACATTCCCTATCAATTCACTACGCATCGCTTATAAGACCTTGTGATCAGTTCTCCTACTAAGTGCAGCCTCTCTCCTCGCAGTCCCCCGCTCACGCAGTTCTTCTTGGAATGTGGTGGTCTGGTGCGGACGGACAAAAAGCCAGCACTGTGCAAGAGCTATCAGAAGCTAGTGTCAGAATTATGGCACAAGAAGCGGTAAGTGGGCATGACTTTCCATGTATGTTGTGTATGTGTGGGGTTCAATTTGCCCATTTTCCTGGGGGAAAAATATTTGCCTTGTGTTATGTTCACTGGTGTCTTTCTTCTCCCCCCTTATACTCTTCAGTAGTTATGCCCCTATTATATGTCTTTAAAGGGATTTAGATCTAATACTTATCACCTCTCCAGTGGACGAGTAACCATTTTTTTTAGAACCCGGGATACCCCTTTATTTGTTTTTCTACTACTCTTTTTCCATTACTCAGGCCCAGTTATGTGGTGCCCTCCAGTCTGTCCCATGGAATTAAACTGGTTAACCCCTTATTTCGAGGCTACGCCCAACAGGTGAGTCACGCAATATGCTTAGATCTGTTTCACTGCTGCATAGTCATTCAGAACTCCAGGAAAGCTGAGTATTAAGAAAAACGTAAGGAGATTGAATTCATCAAGCACTTTACACCAGAAAATTGGGTATAAGAAGCCGCAAATAATTGTACAAAGTTTTTTCTATTTGAGTTGTGTTTTTTTTTTTTTTTTTTTACCCAAAACTTTTCTTAACTTTTTGAAAAGTGGATGATAAACTATAATTTACCCTATGAAAATGGTGTAAATAATAGCCGTAGTGGCCTGCAGCACAGGAAGCTGAGAGCTGCACCAAATTCATCCAGAAATGTACACGTGGATCAAGCCCGGTGCCTAAAATGTTCATCTCGATGAATTCTCCTCCCTAAGAGTATATTTCTTCCACATGGACAGGACACCCAAGAATTCCTGCGTTGCCTCATGGACCAGCTACACGAAGAACTTAAGGAACCGACACCTTCTTATAACCATGAACGGGAAGACGAGGAACAGGAAGATCAGCGGGAGATGGAGCGCGGCACAACGGAGGACGACTTTCTGTCCTGCGATTCTGGCGGAGAGATGGGTGACGGGGAAGGAGGGGTGGGCTCGCTGGCGGAGATGGAGCTGTTGATCCGGGAGGAAGCTGGAAGGTCCATCTCCGAGAAGGAAAAACTGAAGGAGAGGAGACTGTCGTATTGCCACCGCAGGACCAGCTCCGAGCAGGCGGATGAGGATGCAGATGTGGATACGGCAATGATACCGGGTAAAACAAACAAACGTACAAGCGCAAAATTGTGATCTTCCCACGTCTCTTGTCATCCACTGATTTGTTTTTTAATCCCTATTCTGACCCCTTTTAGAACCTGACAACGAGGCGTACATGCACTGCTCATCCCGGTCCTGCAGCCCTCATCCTCCCGACGCACACCCGAAACTCTCCAGCAGCCCCCCTCGCTCCAGTCCTTTGCGCACAGCACACTCCTATGTCTTAAAGAAAGGTAATGTGCGAGTTACAGAATATATGGGGGACCCTTTCTGGATGGGTCCCATCAGTAGTAGCCACTGATGGGTTCAGATTTCACATGTCGACGTGGCCCATCAATATCCGATCCATTCCCCCGACCAGTCTACTGATTGAGGAGGGCTGTAGTGCATCGGCACTGGCATGAACCTGTAAGGGACCAGCAGAAGCAGTCACAATGTACACAGCTGGGCTACCAATGATATATTAATGGCCTTTCCTAAGTTTGGATCAACCATTTTCAAGTTATAGAAAAAAAACTTTAACTCTTCTCACAGCGCAAGTCATGAGCGGAGGGAAACGGCGGTCAGAAATCAAATATCGCAGCGTAATTTCTGATATCTTCGATGGGTCCATTCTGAGCTTGGTCCAGTGTCTCACCTGTGACAGGGTATGTATTGGGACCAGGGCGTTGTTTTATTCACCATGTAAAACACCTTTATTATTCCCTATAATTTGCTCATTGTTTAACCCCTTCCTAACATCTGGAGGAACATATGTCAGATTTCGGATGCATGTGTATTGAAAGGGCTCAGGAGCTCTGATTGCTGGTGTTACAGCCGGCGCCGGCTGTATCATGCAGATAGCACCCTCCTCTTACAGCAGCAACAAAAAATTAAAAGTCGGGGTTAAAGGGAAAACTTCAAGCAACAGTAAAGACTAAAACAAGGGATGATCTGTGTGCCATGCTTGGTATCCTGAGACCCTGCATTGGACCTGATGTGATATAAGTGGAGTGTTTCTTTAACGTGACTGTTTTCCTGCTTTGACTTAGGTGTCCACCACCATTGAGACCTTTCAGGACTTGTCGCTCCCTATCCCAGGAAAAGAAGACCTGGCAAAGCTGCACTCCACCATCCATCAAAGTGCTGTGGTCAAATCTGGCACCTGCGGAGAAAACTACAGCAGCCAGGGCTGGCTGGCCTTCCTCATGGACTATATTCGCAGGTATCGGCTCAAAGCTGCCTCTTTTAAAGGGGTTTTGCAAAAACCCCATGTCTTCTGGTTGTAGTTTTGTTTTTAATTTTTTTTTTTTAACAAACTGGCCGTATTATTTTCCTCTGGTCCAACACTGAGTTTCTGCTGCTGTTCCTGGTGTCTGTTACTGTCTGCAGCACTGCTGTGGGGCGAGCTCGGGGGCACTGCAAGGGGGGTGAGCTCGACACTTTTGTTGTCAGCTTGCATTGGGGTGGCTGAGCTCACTGCATACAGGAACAGATACCAGGAGCTGCGGTTGGCACTAGATGCTGGACCCGGGGAGGGTAAGAAAAGATCAGTTTTTTTGTTTTTTTTTGTTTTTTTTTTAAACTTATTATAGTCAGGGAATACGTTTGTGTGTTTGCCCAGGTTTGTGGTCTCCTGCATCCCAAGCTGGTTCTGGGGTCCCGTTGTCACCCTGGAGGACTGTCTCGCTGCTTTCTTTGCTGCTGATGAACTAAAAGGTAAAAGAGTGCAGTTAGAAAGAGCCGTGCTATCCTTGATTAAGAGCGGAGAGCGAGCACAAAGGGCGTCTTTCGCTCCGGAGGACCCGTCGTGTCCTGCATTACCCACACAAGGCAATGATGGGAACAGGCAACACTTTATTGCCCACCATCCCCTCTGGTGGCGCTGCAGGGAAACTGGGCACTTACTGCCAGGCTTCCCCACAGCTGATCTCTGGTGATTTCGATGTGGAGGCCCCGCTGTGATCAGTCTCCAACAGGAAGATATTGCTTACTGTGGAGAAAACCTTTATAATCAGTAGAGACTGAGAAAAATGTGAACAATCCGTTGTGATGGTGATCATAAATAGAGCTGCAATGTAAAGCATGGGGGATGGTGTGTTAAAATGTAATTTTACCACATTATCTTATGAAAAAAATATTTTAACTTCTCTTTTATTTTTTGAAGGTGATAACATGTACAGCTGTGAACGTTGTAAAAAGTAAGATATTGAGATATATAGATGTATATGGTGTCCGTCTGACCTCCTATGTATTTGTCTCGCTCTTTCTTTCTCTCGCCCCTTTTTCTTTCTCTCGTGCCCCTTTTCTCCCATGCCTCATTGTGGGACACAGGACCATGGGTGTTATGCTGCTGCCACTAGAAGGACACTAACTTAACACATAAAATAACTCCTCCTCTGCAGTATTCACCCTCCAAGTGAACCAGTTATTGCTTAGTGTCTGTAGGAGGCACTTGGGTCTGCTTTCAGACCCCACCGTTATTATTTTTATTCTATTTTTCCCTTAACGGAGCTAATGGGGGCGACAGATCCTTTCTAGGTTCCGATCTCCCCCGAACCATCAACAGGCAAGAACGAGGAGCGTTCCTCCCGTACCCTTTCCTGCACCGATGGATGCCAGCCCTGAGCTCACCTTACGGGCGACGGTTCCTTCGCGTTCCGATCTTCCCCTCCATAGCAGGCGATCACATGGAGTAGCCCTCCATTTACCTCTCCTGGAGACAGGTGCATTGCCGGACATGATGTTTATGGCGTCCGTGCAGCCCCCACTGCATCACCACTGTTATAGCGGATGATGGAAGGCAGCAGAAGCTCTCCACCCCCTCCCTGACTAGGGCGACGGTGGATTGAGCACTGGCCCACCGCATCTACCGTGAGTACACCTGGGGGGCCGAGGCGCTGGGTGGTGGGTCCTGGTCTCTGGGATAAGGGAGGTCCGCAGATACCTTTTAAAGCCTGGGTCCGTGGGTCACGTCGCACACATAGCAATAGCGGCGCTACAGGCCGCAACCGCAAGCTTAAAACTTAGCCCCTGGCCTTTCCCTTTTCCAGGCCGGAACGTTGGCTCCGCCCACCGGCAGTTACCACTGCCCACTCTTTCTGGCACTTCTCGTTCTGCGAGAAGCGCCTTCTCTTCCTGATCTCGGCGGCCATCTTTGGACACCCACAGGGCTGATGCTGCAGCGCTGCTCCAGCGTTCTGAATCACATTGTGGACCTCCCCCGGGGACTCAAGACACAGGACCTGGGTAAGCTGCGGAAACATAGCTTAACCATTCCTCTACTCAAGGCTACACTATGTCTCAATCAAAGCCTAACAAAAAGTCTGGGAAAACCCACACTGTTTTTTGGCTGCTTGTACCTCTTGTAAGGTATCTCTACCCCGGGGTCACAATACTGCGTTATGCTCAGCTTGTGAACTGGTGACTGCTCAGGAACCACCTGTTACTGATACCGAACCCAGTGAGCCTAGTCCCCCTGAGTGGGCTACCTCCCTTTCCCGGTCTATGGCATCCCTGGCCAAAGCGTTAGACCCGTTCCGAGACCCTTCCTCTAACCAGGGCACTCTTTCGGACAACGCTTCCGATGATCAGAACCCCTTGTACACTAGGGGTCGTACCTTGCCAAGGAGCTCTCGCTCTTTCAGGCTAAGGACTCATGCCTTGTCCCCAGACCATCACCGGGATTCGGGTTCTGAGAGCTCCATTTCTCGCTCCCCCTCCCTTGAGGCTAGCAGAGGACCTGTCTCAGAGGACGATTCTGACACGTTCCTAAGTCAGGAATTTCAACACGATCATGAGACTCTCGACTCTCTCATTGAGTCAGTAAACTAGGCCCTGAAGCTAGATGAGGAACCTTTATTTAAAACCGATCATGCGGTGTCCTTTAAGAGGACCAAGCTGGCTCACAGAGTGTTCGCAAATCATCCCGATTTTAAGGAAATCATTGAATAAATATTCCTTTGCTCCTGATCTAAGTAAAGATTGGTCAGTCTCCTCTGGTAGATTCATGTTTTGCCGCTATGTGGGTGGCTAAGGCTATGACCCATTGGGCTGAGGTCTTGTCTTCAGCTGTTCTGGATACCAATCTTCCTCCCGAGGTAGCAGACCTTGCTAATCAGATAGCCAGAGCTGGAGATTTTCTAGTGACCGCATCTCTGGATACCGCTGACTGCGCTTCTCAAGCAGCAGCAAACGCTATAACAGTTCGGAGGTCCTTATGGCTCAGGGATTGGCGTGCGGATTCTGCTTCCAAAAAGGCATTGACTTCTTTACCATAGAGCGGTCACCCTTTTGGCGAAAAACTTGATCAATTAATTTCCGACGCCACTGGAGGGAAGAGTAAATTTCTCCCACAACAGAGACCCTTTCGGAACCAGCAACAGCAGGCTCGGTCACGATTTTTTTTTTTTTTTTTTTTCGTTTTGTTTTGTTTTTGTTTTGTTGTTTTGTTTTTTGTTTTTTTTCGTTCCAACTCAAATTGGTCCTCTACTTCCACATCTTCTGGACCGGCTGGGCACAACGTAGGGATAGAGGTCCCCAGACCTCTTACAAACCTTCCCCTTTATGGAGAGGCAGGCCTAGGCAGTCAGGATCCAGGGGGTCCAGACCGGGCAGATCTCCCACACAATGACTCCCGGTGGTATCCGGAGGACACCCTCAAAGTAGGCGGCCGCCTGCTTTCCTTCACCAACGGGTGGCTCTTGGTCGTTCACGATGAATGGGTCCCCGACCTAGTGTCCTCCGGATACAAGATAGAATTCTCCTCTCTTCCACCAAATCGTTTTTTTTTTCTGTCTTCTCCTCCCAGGGCAAAAGCATCAGAGTTCTTCCAAGCCATAAGCTCTCTAAAAGAAGACGGGGTTATTATCCCGATCCCTCAAAGCGAAAGGTTTCAAGGTTTTTATTCAAACCTGTTCATTGTTCCACAGAAGGACATTACAGTACGGCCCATACTGGATCTAAAACAAACTGCTGAACAAGTTTGTCAGGGTGCGACGGTTCCAAATGGAATCGCTTCGTTCTGTCATCGCCTCCATGGAAAAAGGCAAGTTCCTGGCATCTATAGACATCCAGGACGCGTACCTCCACATTACAATTTTCCCTTCTCACCAGAGGTTCCTTCGCTTCGCAGTTAAGGAACAACACTTCAAATTCGTTGCTTTGCCTTTCGGCCTCGCCACCGCTCCCAGGGTATTCACCAAGGTCATGGCGGCCCCCGTGGCCATCCTTCACACCCGAGGCATGGTGGTGCTACTGTATCTAGACGATATCCTCATCAAAGGCCCCTCTTTCCGCTCCTGCAAGGAGGCCATCAACATCATAATCGATTCTCTTTCTCGCCTGGGTTGGAAGATAAACTTCAAAAAATCTTCCCCAGTACCGACTCAGCGAATTTCCTTTCTAGGAATGATACTGGACTCGTCCCAGGGGTTGGTGCTTCTTCCCCCCCCAGAAATCAAGGGAAGTCTTTTCTTCCAGTACATTGGCTAGTTGTGACAACAGATGCCAGTCTTCTCGGCTGGGGAGCGGTGTTCTTACATCACAATGCTCAGGGCCGCTGGTCATTTCAGGAATCTCGCCTTCCGATCAACATCTTAGAAATTCGGGCAATCGGGTTAGCACTTCTCCAATTCCATCCCTTGTTGGCGGGTCATCCCATCAGGATTCAGTCCAACAATGCCACTGCAGTGGCATACATCAACCGACAGGAGGAAACCCGCAGCACGGCAGCCATGAACGAAGCAGGCTACATTCTCCGTTGGGCCGAGGAAAACCGCTCAATGATTTCTTCGGTTCACATCCCGGGAGTTGACAATTGGGAAGCAGTTTCCTCAGTCGTAAAGGCCTCGACTCCGGGGAGAGGTCTCTCCATCTGGAGATCTTCCACCAGATCGGCTGTCGTTGGGGAACTCCGGACGTGGATATGATGGCGTCACGGCTAAATTCCAAGGTTCCCGACTTCATAGCTCGGTCCCACGACCCAGCAGCCATTGGGGCAGATGCACTCGTACTCCCATGGCATTATTTTCGGCTTCCGTACATATTCCAAAACCCCCCCTCACACTCCCCTTACTGACGAGAGTCATCAAGAAAATCAGAGCGGAGGGCGTATCGGTAATCCTGATTGCACCAGATTGGCCGCGCCGGGCGTGGGATGCGGAACTAGTTCAACTAGTCGCCGATGTTCCCTGGCGATTACCGAATCGCGCAGACCTGCTATCACAGGGCCCCATTTACCACCAGAACTCCGAAGCCCTGTGTTTGACGGCATGGCCGTTGAGTCCTGGGTTCTAACCCAGCCAGGTTTCTCTCCGGAAGTCATCTCTGTTGTGAATTCTGCTCTTGGGTTCCCTCCAGTGGTTGTTGGTGGGAATGCAGTTGTCTCTGACTCGCAGTCCTGGCCAGGTGTATCGGAAGATTACAATTCTGACTGGGATATTTAGGTATGCAGGATCCTTTAGCCCTTGCCAGTTGTCAATGTTTCTTTGGAAGTATTGGATCTCTGCCTGGCCTCTCCTGCTTATCTGCCAGTTCAGCAAAGATAAGTGTCTGTTTCTTTTTTTGAAGCACATATGCTGTGTGCTTATTTTCAGTGCTGATCTTCTTTTGTTTCTATTTGTCCAGCTTAGACTGTGTCAGTTGTTTTTCTCAGTCTGGTTGGATTCTCTGGAGTTGCAGATATACTCTCCACATCTTTAGTTAGGTGGTGGAGTTTTGTATTTTCTGCTGTGGATATTATTGTAGTATTTTTATGCTGACCGCTTAGTATCCTGTCCTGTCCTTTTCTATTTAGCTAGAATTGGCCTCCTTTTGCTAAACCTGTTTTCTGCCTGCGTGTGTCTTTTCCTCTCCAACTCACAGTCATTATTTGTGGGGGGCTGCGTATCCTTTGGGGATCTGCTCTGAGGCAAGACAGTATTCCTATTTCCATCTTTAGGGATATTTAGTTCTCCGGCTGTGTCGAGGTGTCTAGGTTTTGTTAGGCACACCCCATGGCTACTTCTAGTTGCAGTGATAAGATCAGGGTTTGCGGTCAGTAGAGTTACCACTAAAGGCCCCTTCACATTTAGCGACGCTGCAGCGATACCGACAACGATCCGAATCGCTGCAGCGTCGCTGTTTGGTCGCTGGAGAGCTGTCACACAGACCGCTCTCCAGCGACCAACGATGCCGGTAACCAGGGTAAACATCGGGTAACTAAGCGCAGGGCCGCGCTTAGTAACCCGATGTTTACCCTGGTTACCATGCTAAAAGTAAAAAAAAAACAAACAGTACATACTTACCTACAGCCGTCTGTCCTCCAGCGCTGCGCTCTGCTTCTCTGCACTTTTCCTGTACTGTCTGGGAGCCGGAAAGCAGAGCGGTGACGTCACCGCTCTGCTTTCCGGCTCACAGCCAGTACAGGAGGAGTGCAGAGCACAGCGCTGGAGGACAGACGGCTGTAGGTAAGTATGTACTGTTTGTTTTTTTTTACTTTTAGCATGGTAACCAGGGTAAACATCGGGTTACGAAGCGCGGCCCTGCGCTTAGTTACCCGATGTTTACCCTGGTTACCAGTGAAGACATCGCTGGATCGGTGTCACACACGCCGATCCAGCGATGTCTCCAGGGAGTCCAGCGACGAAATAAAGTTCTGGACTTTATTCAGCGACCAACGATCTCCCAGCAGGGGCCTGATCGTTGGTCGCTGTCACACATAACGATTTCATTAACGATATCGTTGCTACGTCACAAATAGCAACGATATCGTTAACAATATCGTTATGTGTGAAGGTACCTTTACTCCAGTGAAGGTTTTCATGCTGCTCCAAGGCCACCTAATCATAACACATCTCTACCATGATCAGCGCTAGAAAGCCTACGTCTATGCGCATTTATCATCGCACTTGGAAAACCTTTTTTTCCTGGTGCAACGACCGGGGATGTTCTCCTCTTGAATTTTCCATTCCTTCCGTCCTCAAATTTTTACAAACGGGTTTGGACTTAGGTCTCGCCCTTAGTTCTCTCAAGGGGCAGATTTCAGCCCTCTCCTTTCTGTTTCAACGCAGGATTGCCAACAGATTACAAGTGAAGACGTTCATTCAGGGAGTCTCCCATAGGGTGCCACCCTATAAGATGCCGTTGGAACCATGAGACCTTAATCTGGTCTTTGGAGTCTTGCAAGGAGCTCCTTTTGAACCTCTACAGGAGGTTTCCCTGTCCTTTCTTTCATGGAAGGTTGCCTTCGTGGTTGCGGGTCACGTACATTAGACGAATCTCAGAGCTGGCGGCTTTGTCTTGTCAAGCTCCGTTCCTGAATTTTCATCAGGATAAGGTGGTTTTGAGAACATCCCCGTCCTTTTTGCCAAAAGTTGTCTCATCCTTTCATCTCAATCAGGAGATTGCCTTACCGTTACTCTGTCCGGCACCAATACATCGCATCGAGAAGTGTTGTGAATTCTGTGGCTGAATTCACTCCTGTGGTCACAAGTGGTACTGCAGCCTCTGGGCTTCCTCCCTCAGGTGTTCTGGTGAGCTCGTTGGCTGCCTTGTTATTTAACTCCGCCTGATTCTGTCTTCCTTGCTCCTTGTCAATGTTCCAGTGTTGGATCTGAGCTCCTGGATCTTTCCTGTGGCCTGCTGCTCTGTTTAGATAAGTGCTTCTTTGCTTTTGTTGCTGTTTTTTCTGTCCAGCTTGTCTATTCGTTTTTGCTGGAAGCTCTGAGACGCAAAGGGTGTACCGCCGTGCCGTTAGTTCGGCACGGTGGGTCTTTTTGCCCCCTTTGCGTGGTTTTTGCTTTAGGGTTTTTTGTAGACTGCATAGTTCTCTTTGCTATCCTCGCTCTATCTAGAATATCGGGCCTCACTTTGCTGAATCTATTTCATCCCTACGTTTTGTCTTTTCATCTTGCTAACAGTCATTATATGTGGGGGGCTGCCTTTTCCTTTGGGGTATTTCTCTGAGGCAAGTCAGGCTTGTATTTCTATCTTCAGGCTAGTCAGCTCTTCAGGCTGTGCCGAGTTGCATAGGTAGTGACAGGCGCAATCCACAGCTGCCTTTAGTTGTGTTAGGAAAGGTTCAGGTATTGCGGTCTACAGAAATTCCACGTCTCAGAGCTCGTTCTATTGTTTTTGGGTTATTGTCAGATCACTGTATGTGCTCTGATTGCTGCACACTGTGTTACTGGATTGCCTACATAACAGAGAAGGCCCTCCACACACTGGAATTAGTGAGCGCTCTCAAGAGATACGTCTCGCGGACAGCGTCTTTCCGCAGGTCGGATACCCTGTTTCTGCTCTCGGAAGGGCCAAGGAAGGGGTTTCCCGCTTCCAAGGCGACAATAGCCAAATGGATTCGTTCAGCTATTCAGGAGTCCTACCGAGTCAGAGGTCATCCTGTCCCAGCAGGGATTAAGGCTCATTCCACTCGGTCAGTGGGTGCCTCTTGGGCCATCCGGCACCAAGCTTCGGTAGCACAAGTTTGCAGAGCTGCGACCTGGTCCAGTCTGCATAAGTTTACAAAACATTACCATATGCATTCTCAGGCCTCGGCAGATGTGACCGTCGGCAGACAAATTTTGCAGGCGGCTGTGCCGTATCTGTAACCTGTGGGTGCAAGGAGCAATTACAGTTGATTGTTACCCACCCAGGGACTGCTTTAGGACGTCCCATGGTCCTGTTTCCCCAAATGAGGCATAGGAGAAACAGGGATTTTTGTGTACTCCCCGTAATATCCTTTTCTCTGAGCCAATCATTGGGGGACACAGCACCCACCCTGTTAGCCCTAATGGCTTTGGTTTTCTGTGTTGGCTTGGTTTTGACACAGTTCATCCTGGTTAAATGTTGAGCTTCTACTGCTTTGTTACCGAACTGGTTCACTTGGAGCCAGCAGGAGGGTATATACTGCAGGGGAGGAGCTATTCTTTCTGTATTACTTAGTGTCCTAGTGGCAGCAGCATAACACCCATGGTCCTGTGTCCCCCAATGATTGGCTCGGAGAAAAGGATTTTACGGTGAGTACACAAAAATCCCTGTTTTCTTTCTCTCGTGCCCCTTTTTCTTTCTCTCACGCTCTTTCCACATTACAATCTCATTACGTCGTTTCAGGCTAAGAAACGGAGTGAAGTACTGTAAGGTTTTGCGGCTGCCGGAGGTGAGTTCTTTTGTGTGGCTTTTCTTCGCCATCCCCTGGCGTTTCCATACGCCACAGTTTCATCCTTTCCTCCCTCTCCGCAGATCCTCTGTATACATCTGAAGCGCTTCCGACATGAGGTGATGTACTCGTTCAAGATCAGCAGCCATGTTTCTTTTCCCTTGGAGGGTCTGAACCTCCGACCGTTCCTGGCCAAGGAGTGTGTGTCCCACATCACCACATACGACCTGCTGGCCGTCATCTGTCATCATGGCACTGCGGGGAGTGAGTATTCTCTTCTCAGCCAATGTGTTGTGTTAGAACACTGTGTGTCCGTTCCTGGCTAATGTCATCCAGCCAAGAAGGGCTGCTAGCTCCAATCGCAAGATTTTAACCCCTTCACCACCTATAATGTATATGTGCATCATAGGTCGTGTCTCCCCCTTTGGTGTGGGCTTCAGCGATGAGCCGTCATCTTTCCCGCCACATGACCGCTGATCTGATCAGCCGACATGTGCCCCTATCAGCCGCAGGAGGAGTCGTAATGCACCCATGGCTGTTAACAAGTTAAATGCTGCTGTCAATCTATGGCCCCCTTGCTTGTCATTGCAGATCTCTTATGAACGTTGGCTTGTGGCCGGCGTCAATAGGAAATGATGATGTTTGCTTCAACCTTCCTAAGGTGACTATTGAAGCAAGTAAAAAAATTGTAAACATTTTTTTTTAAAAATATTGAAGTTCAAATCACCCCCTTTTTAATAAATAAGCACACATTTGGCATCCCAATAAAAAATGCACATATTTGGTATCGTCACGTTCAGAATCGCATGATCTTTCAAAAT
Organism: Ranitomeya imitator; assembly: GCF_032444005.1. Taxonomy (NCBI): domain Eukaryota; kingdom Metazoa; phylum Chordata; class Amphibia; order Anura; family Dendrobatidae; genus Ranitomeya; species Ranitomeya imitator. The sequence goes on from NC_091283.1 coordinate 177,581,071, forward strand.
ATAAAAAGAATCCAATCGGTAAATGGCATAACGAGAAAAAAAAAATCTAAACTGCAGAATTAATTTATTTTGGTGACTGCAACATTGCAATAAAATGCTATAAAGTTCAATCAAAACATTGTCTACTCCAAAATGGTATCAATAAAAACGCCAGCTCGGTGTGCAAAACATATGCCCTGACCTAGATCCTGGAAAATGGAGACGCTATGGGTCTCGGAAAATGGCGCTTTTTTTTTTTTTCTCTCCACTTAACTACATAAAAAAAAAACAAACCTAGGCATGTTTGGTATCTGCAAACTCCTAATGACGTGGAGAATCATAATGGCAGGTCATGTTTAGCATTTGGTGAACATGGTAAAAACAATTGTGGAATTGCACTTTTTTTTTTTTTTCGTAAATTCACCGCACTTGGATTTGTTTTCCAGAACACTTATTTGGTAAAATCAATAGTGTAGTTCAAAAGTACAACTCGTCCCGCACAAAAACAAGCCCTCACATGGCTATATTGACGGAAAAAAATAAAAAAGTTTATGGCTCTGGGAAGAAGGGGGGGGGGGGGAGTGAAAACGGAAAATCCCAATGTCGTGAAGGGGTTAACCTCTTAGATGTCGCTGTCAACCATTAAGCAGTTGGAAGCAGTGGGCATCCCTTCTGTCCGACCATTGACTGCCCCCTATGTCTGCCACATACACACCTGTGGGAGCTGCCGTTCAGGTATGGGGCTCAACACGGCGAGCACCAGTTTTCACACGGACGTCCCGTTCCAGGTGGTCACTACATCTCCTACTGCCAGAACGTGATTAACGGGCAGTGGTACGAGTTTGATGACCAGTACGTCACAGAAGTGCATGAGACCGTGGTCCAGAATGCGGAGGCGTACGTTCTCTTCTACAGGTAAAGGGACTTTTTTTCTAATGATTATTGCTTGAATTTCATTTTGCTAAATCTTCCTTCCATTTCTCTAGTAAAGTTCCTTTTAATGTGGGACCCTTTAACAACCCCGGTACACCTTTATGGAATTGAGTTTCTCTGAAAATGTTGCCCCGTTTGCCTTCTGCATTGCCTAGTGATGGCTGCAGAATGAGTAAACTGAAAATCTGTCAGGGAGCTGGTCATGACGAAATAGTTTATTACTATTACCTATGGTATTCTGAGCTCATTTCAGCTGATTTGTGACTATATGGGAGTTAAACTGAATTTTGCATTCATAAACCAAGGAAGAGGAGTTCAGCTAAGGTCACATCACGTTTTACCGTATGTTCAGGGGCGACATCTGAAGCCTGGGATCCGTGATGTGGACGTAGGCATTGATGGGGCCATTGAGTGCAATGATGCACACGGAGTCACTGTGTCATCTGGTGTGCATTGTACGTCCCCTCCAAGCGCAAACATCCAAATCCTGTTTTCCATGGCTTCAGACGTAAGCCCCGATGGAGCCACTGAGTGTAGAGTAAAACGTGATGTAGCCATAGCCTTATACACTCTCACAGCAGAACAAGCTCACTGACAGGTTCTCAGTTACCTCAATCTGCATCCATCAATGGACCATGCCATCTAATTTTTTTTGCACTTGATGTTTTCATGTGTCGTCTACACAGAAAGAGCAGCGAGGATGCAGAGCGGGAGCGGCAGAAGGTCGTGTCTTTGGCTGCCATGAAGGAATCGGGACTTCTTCAGTTCTACATCTCTCGAGAATGGCTCAACAAGTTCAACACTTTTGCAGAACCGGGACCAATAACGAACCAAAGCTTCCTGTGCTGCCACGGAGGTAGGTCTGCCACAACGGGGTCTCTGATTAGGGTGAAAGGACCTTATTCATCACGTGGCAAAATTCTGCCATATTTAAAGGGATCTGCCAGGATTGGAAAACATGGCGCCTATTACTTATTTTATTTTTTCGTCCTTAAAATAGCGCCACATTTGTATAAAGATTGTGTGATATTGCAGCACAGCCACATCGCTTCAAAGGAGCCGAGCTGCAATACCACACATAGCCTCGAGATAGCCGTGGCGCTGTTTGTGGGAGAGCAGCCATGTTATTCTAATTCTGCACGTTCCTCTCTGTGCACTCAGTGGGGTGGTCTGCTTTGGATTATCCCTCTTTTGTGCAAAGGACCCATCAACACTAAGCCGATCGCGTGACGTCCCGCTGCTGGGTGCGCTAGCGGTAATGTACGGGGACCTGACCACTTGTATTGGGACAGACAGGGGAACATCTGACTGTGCCCGTTTCCATCTCTCTGCAGGAATTCCTCCTAACAAGTATCATTATATAGACGACCTGGTGGTGATCCTGCCCCAGAACGTGTGGGAGTATTTGTACAACAGGTGAGATTTGTGGGCTTATCTATTGCGCGATTGTGCGGCGGACGTCACCCTTATAGGGGTTGCATTAAGCTTAGAAGTTATTGCTAGGGGTCCGACTGCTGGGCCCCCCACCGATACCAGGATTGGAAAGTTATCCCCTTATCCCCATTACAGACATTGAGTTAAGGTCTGTGTACACAATAATGAAGACGTTACATTTTTTTTTCTATTCTCCGTTTACTTGGTAAATGATAAGTAAAACTAATTTCTAAATAGTCTCTGAGTTTTCTACCACTTTGTTGCTGCAGATTGTAAAGGTACCGTTACACTAAACGATTTACCAATGATCACGACCAGCGATACGACCTGGCCGTGATCGTTGGTAAGTCGTTGTGTGGTCGCTGGGGAGCTGTCACACAGACAGCTCTCCAGCGACCAACGATCAGGGGAACAACTTCGGCATCATTGAAACTGTCTTCAACGATGCCGAAGTCCCCGGGTAACCAGGGTAAACATTGGGTTACTAAGTGCAGGGCTGCGCTTAGTAACCCGATATTTACCCTGGTTACCATTGTAAAAGTAAAAAAACAAACAAAACAGTACATACTCACATTCCGATGTCTGTCACGTCCCCCAGCGTCAGCTTCCCTGCACTGTGTAAGCGCCGGCCGTAAAGCAGAGTGGTGACGTCACCGCTGTGCTCTGCTTTACGGCCGGCCGGCGCTGACACAGTGCAGGGAAGCTGAAGGCGGGGGACGTGACAGACACCGGAATGTGAGTATGTAGTGTTTTTTTTCTTTTTTTACTTTTACAATGGTAACCAGGGTAAATATTGGGTTACTAAGCGCGGCCCTGCACTTAGTAACCCGATGTTTACCCTGGTTACAGGTGAACACATCGCTAGCTCGGCGTCACACACGCCGATCTAGCGATGACAGCGGGGTGATCAGCGACCAAAAAAAGGTCCTGATCATTCCCCACGACCAACGATCTCCCAGCAGGGGCCTGATCGTTGGTCGCTGTCACACATAAAGATATCGTTAGCGGGATCGTTGCTACGTCACAAAAAGCGTGACGTTGCAACGATATCGTTAACGAAATCGTTATGTGTGAAGGTACCGTAAGTCTTTTATCTGGCTTAATGATCTGCTAATCAGATATAAATCCATTACATGACTCCTGGTCCTAATGGCTCTCTGCTTTTCCTCTCCTCTCACAGTGTTAGAGATAGTAGGAAGGAGGAGGGGGCGTACATCGGTTTTCATATAGCGGAAAGGAGAAAAAAGCATGTACAGTCTCGGGGAGGGCAGAGAAAACTGGATATAGAAAAGGAGGAAAGAACATGAAAAGGAAATAAGTGCAAAACAGAAGATGTGCTGATTATATGAGCTAATGAATTCAGCAGCACCCTAGATACATACAAAGCTGACATCCAGCCTATATTACCGGGACAGACACAGACCTCACATCCAGCCTATATTACTGGGAGACAGACCTCACATCCAGCCTATATTACTGGGAGAGACACAAAACTCATATCCAGCCTATATTACTGGGAGAGACACAAAGCTCACATCCAGCCTATATTACCGGGAGACACACAGACCTCACATCCAGCCTATACTACTGGGAGAGACACAGAGCTCACATCCAGCCTATATTACTAGGAGAGACACAGACCTCACATCCAGCCTATATTACTAGAAGAGACACAGAGCTCACATCCAGCCTATACTACTGGGAGAGACACAGAGCTCACATCCAGCCTATATTACTAGGAGAGACACAGACCTCACATCCAGCCTATATTACTAGAAGAGACACAGAGCTCACATCCAGCCTATACTACTGGGAGAGACGCGGACCTCACATCCAGCCTATTTAACTGGCAGACAGAGCTCAATTCCAGCTTATATTACAGGTAGAGACGCAGAGCTCACATCCAGCCTATATTACTAGGAGAGAGCAATCAGCAGCAACTTATCACATGTCCTGTGTTCAGTCAATAGGTTACTCTATATTCGGTTATTGCTAGCACCCCGTAAACAGACTTTTTATTATGGGTGGCACTTTTGGGAATTGTAATGGTTCATGATGCAACTGGAAGGATTGGTTTTATGGTAGTAGCCACTGTCCCTCCAATCTAAAGGATGGTAGTCCTCCTCTAGTCCAGTATGGCTGCTCCATATTCTGTTGTGGTGAGACTGTACAGCCCAGCGCATTGCTGTTTTATCTTTTTTTTTTTTAATCCAATACATTTTTATTAAGAATAACAGTACATTGTACATGTGACATCCTTATGTACATTTCAAATTTTAACATTTTTAAGTGTCAAACCCCAATTATCCCCAACTTATCCCCCCCCCCTTCCAGTAGACAGCTCACATCTTTTATTACCACTTCCTCGAGCGAGACATAATATATCTTCTCACAGTTAAGACCGCATATATAGTATTTCTGCCATCCCCAGGCCCTAAACCTCCTTTCCCCCTTTACCCTGCTTCAGCCCATTTCAAGCCACAAAGACCACAGTTTGTCAAACATTTCCCCTTTCCCTCTTATAGACCCTTTTTTCCAATGTCAGACCCTGCTTCACAAACTGAAGGTATTCTCCTCTTGTGGGCGGTTGCTGTTTTATCCTTACTCGCCTATGTAATTGTCCCCTAGGTTTGGCGGGGGCCCAGCTGTGAACCATCTGTATGTCTGCTCTATATGTCAAGTCGAGATTGAAGCTTTGGCAAAACGCAGGAAAACAGAGATCGACACTTTTATTAAGGTGAGAAGCCTGAGACCGTTATACAAGTCCTACCTATAGAATCTGCTATAACATAGGGTTAACTGATAAAACACTACCTGCCTCCACCACTAGGGGGTGTAAAATGGGCTCAGCAGAGCATGCCCTGGCATCCATGTATGGAGCGGGCTCACAGCGCCGCTACCTGCCCCTAACCACAATAATTAAAGCTCCCATTATTGCTCTTTAACCAATTAGATGCTGCTCTCAATTGCCAACGGCATCATATAAGTGGTTAGATCCGCATAGGAGATTGTCTCTTTGCCGGTTGTGTGGTGCTGATGATTGTATTGTCATGGCAGCTACTAGAGGCCCCCGTCACCCCATATGACATGCTTTAATAGGTTTATTTTTTATAGGCCTTTCTCCATGACCTCTATTTAAGGATCTCCTAAGATTTATACACCCCTTTTTTAATAAAAAAAAATCTATATAGTATCGCTGCATCTGCAAAAGTCAAATCTTTTAAATAAAAAAAAAAATACATATATATTTAGCCCATACAGCAAAATTAAAAAGACAAGTGAAGTGGAAGGCACCAGAGCTGCAGTACAGCACTCGACCTGCAACATAGGTGGCGCCGTTTTTAGATGGGAATGGCCTTTTTTTCAGGAGTATAGAAATAAGGTTCAAAAGAAAACAGCGTGGTGTCCGGAATCTGACTGCCGTTATTGTGAGTGATGGAGATTTTTTGTGTTTAGCTGAATAAGGCTTTCCAGGCGGAGGAGTCTCCCGGCGTCATATACTGTATCAGCATGCAGTGGTTCCGAGAATGGGAAGCTTTTGTCAAAGGCAAAGACAATGGTGAGTGTTGTTCCCCGGCGCAGGCTCCATCCCTGGAGTGCGTTTATTTTCTAGCCTACCGTCCGGTTCAGTCCTCCCTTACCCCCATTGATTTGCTAGACTTATGACTTTCTTTGTTTTTTGTTTTTTAGACCCGCCAGGCCCCATTGATAACAGTAAGGTGGCGCTAACCAAGAGCGGAGGACACGTGCAGCCCAAACAGGGTGAGCATGGAGACCGGTCCTAGAGGAGCGACTGGAGCGGACCCGGCGCCTTGTCTGATCCTAACCTTTCCTCCTTCTGTACAGGCGCTGATTACGGGCAGATCTCTGAAGAGACCTGGAACTACCTCTTCAGCATCTACGGCGGCGGCCCGGAGATAGCGATTCGGCAAACCATAGCACAGCCTCAAGAGTCGGAGGGTCTGCACGGAGAGCAGAAGATAGAAGCCGAGACGCGAGCTGGCTAGGCACTGACCACGGGTATCCACCATGACTTTTATATTAAAGATTCAGCCTCATGTAAAGAATAAGAGATAGATCAGGAAGACTTCTTAAAGGGGTTGTCTTATCAGATGTAACTCCTTTTATAATGCAGACGTGATGGCCAGGGGGACTTCTCCTGATGGAGTACAGCGGCTTCATAATACATGGGCCACATGAGCGAGCAAGTAATCTGCTTTATCACACGATCCCTTTTAAAACAGACCTGGGCACAGTCCATTCCTCTGGCAGTTTCAATCTGGCCCGTGGTCCGAGACAGCCGAAAGACTGAAACCGTGCCCCTCCACAACAGTCAGGGTCTCCCATATGGGCACTTGGGGAAATTAATTGCCCACCCTGCTTCAAAAGATCTTATAACACTTCATAACTTAAAATAAAATATATAACAGGATCACATGGTCAACTGTCAAAGACTGATCAGGAGGAAGCATTTTCTTACCTGCCCCTTTATTTGGCACTTTACTGGCTCTTTTAAATGAGTGTGAAGGGTGTATGAGCTGGCGATGGAGCCCCCCACAGCCCAATTGATGGCAAAAAAAAAATTAGAGCCCAGGAAATGGTGACACAGATCAAGCATTTTTCATATTTTAAAAACATAAAAAAATATATTTTATATAAATTAAAAATTACCACAATTATACTGAACTGCAGGATCCAATAGCCTGGTCATTTTTAGGAATGTAAAGTTTTACATTATATAGTAAAATGAATGGAGTCATACAAAATTATAATAATAATTTATATTTCTATAGCGCCAACATATGCTGCAGCCCTTTACAAGTAGGGGACATGTACAAACAATACAATGTAACACATTACTCAGTTACAGGAGAAGTGGGGGTCCTGCTGCTCGCAGATCTATAGGGAAATAGGGGCACGCTTTAGGTAGAACGTGCCGTCATGTACGGACCGCCATCATTATTATAATCAGGGATCTCATATAAAGCTGCGTGATCCGGTCACCAGCCAGGATCTGTCCGAGTGCAGTCACCGTGTGCTATTGGTGCATGGAGATGTGGAGACAGATGAGGGTGCAGATTATAATTAACATTTAGGAGGGAACAGGGAAGAGTTGGGTCAGTGAGTTGAGGTGATGTATTTTCAAAGCACACTTAAAAAAACGTGGGGGCTTGGTAACAGTTGGCTCGTGTGGGGTAGCACATTCCAGAGAACTGGCACAGCACCGGAGAAGTCTTGAGACGGAGGTGCGAGGTTCGGATTATGGAGAATGTTAGTCTTCGATCCATTGCAGAACGGAGGGTATGGGTAGGGGATAGACAGAGATGAGGGAGGAGATATAGGGTGGTGCAGAACTGTGGAGAACTTTGTGGGTGAGAGATATTAGTTTATATTGTTTTCTGGATAACCAGTGTAATTACTGGCACAGGGTGGAGGCATCGGTGAAGCGGCTGGACTGAAATATGACCCTGGCTGCCGCATTCAGGATGGATTAGAAAGAGTTTGGTTAGAGGGAAACCGATCAGTAGAGCGTTACAATCGTCCAGACGAGGTGAATAAGAGCGACACAAGTGGTTTCACATTTACGTCTCTGTGCGCAGCATATAATCGCGTCATGCATACCTATCTTTAACATGGCGTACTCAGGGACATGCGTTCACATGCTTTTGCGTATGCATGCATCGTTTCACGGTGTGCGGCGGGGTATGGTGAACGCAACATGTTCCATTTTTGGAAGCGTCAAATATGCGCAGGCATGCGGATGAGTGCGTAAAAAACCCGTATTACTGTCTATGGCAACACATGCGTGCGCTTGTCCTTGCGTACGCATGCTTTCGACTCCGCATGTCCAGGAAATGATTGAGACACACCCTCCTGAAAATATCAAACGCATGCACATAAAGGCAAACACAGGCAAAAAAGAGCATACACACGCAGCTTTTTTGCCATCATGCGTAAGCTGGTGCGGATACAAAACGCTTCATAAGCATTCGTTTGCACACATTTTTGCATGTGTTTGCGCATACAGATAATACGCTGCGCACATATACGCAAATGTTAACTTGCCCTAAGAGTTTTAGCAGTTTCAGTGGTGAGAAAAGGTCAGATTCTGGAGATGTTTTTAAGGTTCAGGTGACGTGAGCGAGTAAGTGATTGGATGCGGGGAATGAAGGAGAGATCTGAGTCAAATATGACCTCAAGATAGGCTACTTTCACTAGTCCGTCTGTACGGGCCATCGCAAACCGTCGGCCCGACGGACAGTGTGTTATGTTGCACAACGGGGGCAGCGGATACAGTTTTTCAACGCATCCGCTGCCGCATTGTAATGTCTGGGGAGGAGGGGGCGGAGTTCCGGCAGCACATGAGCGGTCGGAAATGGCGGACACGACGCACAAAAAAAGTTACATGGAACTTTTTTTTGTGCCGACGGTCCGCCAAAACACGACGCATTCATCGCATGACGGATGCTCAGTGTGGCCATACGTCGCTAATGCAAGTCTATGGAGAAAAAACGCATCCTGCGGGCAACTTTGCAGGATGCTTATTTTTTTCTCCAAAACGACGCATTCAGACGTACAGCAAACAATGCTAGTGTGAAAGTAGCCATAGAGGGAGGATATGATGTTGGGCAATGGACAAACAATCCTTGGTATTTTGTAAAGTGGGGATGATGTCAGGAGTAGAAGTGTATAGTTGGGTGGCATCAGCATTGAGATGATGTTGTGAATTCCGCTCTTGGGCTCCCTCCAGTGGTTGTAAGTGGCACTTTTGTGAGTTCTGCTCTTGGGCTCCCTCTTGTGGTTTCTAGTGGTATGGCTGCTCCTTGGAGTTAGCTGTCATCAGCTGCCTCCACTTATCGTCTCTTCTGCTCAGCTATTTAAGTCTGGCTCTTTCTTCAGCCTGTGCCACTTGTCAATGTTTCCTGGCTGGATTCACATCTCTGCTTGGATTCTCCTGGTTTCCTGACCAGTACTGCAAAGTTAAGTTCTGGCTTTGCTCATTTCAGTCCACATGTTGTGGACTTATTGTTCTTTGCATTCTATATTTGTCCAGCTTGTCAGTATGGATTATTTCTGTTAGCTGGAAGCTCTGGGAAGCAGATTTACCCTCCACACCTTTAGTGAGGTGTGGAGATTTTGTAAACTCTGTGTGGATTGTTTTGTAGTTTTTATACTGACCGCACAGTGTCCTTTCCTGTCCTATCTATCAAGCTAGACTGGCCTCCTATACTAAAATCTGATTTCATTTCTGCGTATGTTATTTTCCCCTCCTCTCACCGTCAATATTTGTGGGGGGCTATCTTTCCTTTGGGGATTTTCTCTGAGGCAAGATAGGTTTCCTGTTTCCATCTTTAGGGGAAGTTAGATCTTAGGGTACCGTCACACTATACCATTTCGATCGCTACGACGGTACGATTCGTGACGTTCCAGCGATATCGTTACGATATCGCTGTGTCTGACACGCAGCAGCGATCAGGGATCCTGCTGAGAATCGTACGTCGTAGCAGATCGTATGGAACTTTCTTTCATCGCTGGATCTCCCGCTGTCATCGCTAGATCGGTGTGTGTGACACCGATCTAGCGATGCGATCCAGCGATGCGTTCGCTTGTAACCAGGGTAAACATCGGGTAACTAAGCGCAGGGCCGCGCTTAGTAACCCGATGTTTACCCTGGTTACAAGCGTAAAACAAAAAAAAAAACAAACAGCACATACTTACATTCTGGTGTCCGTCAGGTCCCTTGCCGTCTGCTTCCCGCACTGTGACTGCCGGCCGTAAAGTGAAAGCAGAGCACAGCGGTGACGTGCTTTCACTTTACGGCCGGCAGTCACAGTGCGGGAAGCAGACGGCAAGGGACGTGACGGACACCAGATGTAAGTATGTGCTGTTTGTTTTTTTTTAGTTTTACGCTTGTAACCAGGGTAAACATCGGGTTACTAAGCGCGGTCCTGCGCTTAGTTACCCGATGTTTACCCTGGTTACCCAGGGACCTCGGCATCGTTGGTCGCTGGAGAGCTGTCTGTGTGACAGCTCCCCAGCGACCACACTACGATTTACCTATGATCACGGCCAGGTCATATCGCTGGTCGTGATCGTAGGTAAATCGTATAGTGTGACGGTACCCTTAGGCTGTGCCGAGGGGTCTAGGGAGCGTCAGGTACCCCCCACGGCTATTTCTAGTTGCTCTGCTAGGTTCAGGGTCTGCGGTCAGTACAGATACCACCTCCTTCAGAGCTTGTCTCATGTTGTTCCTAAACCACCAGATCATAACAGATGATGCTGGAAACCTGATCTACAGTAAGGGGAAGAAGAGACGGCAAAAGATACAGTGAAGGAGCGGTCAGGAAGGTAGGAGGAGAACCAGGAGAGAACGGCGTCCAAGAATGGCTTTTCAAGTAAAGGGGTTATGATGGCGTGTTTGAACAAAGAGGGAAAGATGCCTGAAGAAAGTGAGCAGTTAAATATTTTAGTTAGGTGGGTTGTGACAGCCGTGGAGAGGGACTGAAGGAGATGTGAGGGAATAGGGTCACTGTTGCAGGTTTTAGCATGAGAAGAAGCGAGGAGTCTGGTTACTACTTCTTCTGTGACAGGCTCAAAGACAGAAAGTGAACTTGAGGTGCAGGAGGGAAGGGAATCCAGGCTCTGAGGGGATTGTGCACAAATGTCTTGCCTGGACGGATATGATTTTTTTTTTTTTGTAGGAAATAAGTGGCCAGATTGTCAGCACTGAGGCTGGTGATGTGGGTCTGTACTTAGGAGCTCAGGACGGAGGTTTCAAATAGTTGTTTTGGATTGCTGGCTAGAGATGTGATGAGAGTGGTAAGGTAGACTTGTTTAGCCTCGTGGTGTGCAGAGTTACAGTTAGGGCCAGAAATATTTGGACAGTGACACAAGTTTTGTTATTTTAGCTGTTTACAAAAACATGTTCAGAAATACAATTATATATATAATATGGGCTGAAAGTGCACACTCCCAGCTGCAATATGATAGTTTCCACATCCAAATCGGAGAAAGGGTTTAGGAATCATAGCTCTGTAATGCATAGCGTCCTCTTTTTCAAGGGACCAAAAGTAATTGGACAATGGACTCTAAGGGCTGCAATTAACTCTGAAGGCGTCTCCCTCGTTAACCTGTAATCAATGAAGTAGTTAAAAGGTCAGGGGTGGATTCCAGGTGTGTGGTTTTGCATTTGGAAGCTGTTGCTGTGAGCAGACAACATGCGGTCAAAGGAACTCTCAATTGAGGTGAAGCAGAACATCCTGAGGCTGAAAAAAAAGAAAAAATCCATCAGAGAGATAGCAGACATGCTTGGAGTAGCAAAATCAACAGTTGGGTACATTCTGAGAAAAAAGGAATTGACTGGTGAGCTTGGGAACTCAAAAAGGCCTGGGCGTCCACGGATGACAACAGTGGTGGATGATCGCCGCATACTTAATTTGGTGAAGAAGAACCCGTTCACAACATCAACTGAAGTCCAGAACACTCTCAGTGAAGTAGGTGTATCTGTCTCTAAGTCAACAGTAAAGAGAAGACTCCATGACAGTAAATACAAAGGGTTCACATCTAGATGCAAACCATTCATCAATACCAAAAATAGACAGGCCAGAGTTAAATTTGCAGAAAAACACCTCAAGAAGCCAGCTCAGTTCTGGAAAAGTATTCTATGGACAGATGAGACAAAGATCAACCTGTACCAGAATGATGGGAAGAAAAAAGTTTGGAGAAGAAAGGGAACGGCACATGATCCAAGGCACACCACATCCTCTGTAAAACATGGTGGAGGCAACGTGATGGCATGGGCATGCATGGCTTTCAATGGCACTGGGTCACTTGTGTTTATGGATGACATAAGAGCAGACAAGAGTAGCCGGATGAATTCTGAAGTGTACCGGGATATACTTTCAGCCCAGATTCAGCCAAATGCTGCAAAGTTGATTGGACGGCGCTTCATCGTACAGATGGACAATGACCCCAAGCATACAGCCAAAGCTACCCAGGAGTTCATGAGTGCCAAAAAGTGGAACATTCTGCAATGGCCAAGTCAATCTCCAGATCTAAACCCAATTGAGCATGCATTTCACTTGCTCAAATCCAGACTTAAGACGGAAAGACCCACAAACAAGCAAGACCTGAAGGCTGCGGCTGTAAAGGCCTGGCAAAGCATTAAGAAGGAGGAAACCCAGCGTTTGGTGATGTCCATGGGTTCCAGACTTAAGGCAGTGATTGCCTCCAAAGGATTTGCAACAAAATATTGAAAATAAAAATATTTTGTTTGGGTTATGTTTATTTGTCCAATTACTTTTGACCTCCTAAAATGTGGAGTGTTTGTAAAGAAATGTGTACAATTCCTACATTTTCTATCAGATATTTTTGTTCAACCCTTCAAATTAAACGTTACAATCTGCACTTGAATTCTGTTGTAGAGGTTTCATTTCAAATCCAATGTGGTGGCATGCAGAGCCCAACTTGCGAAAATTGTGTCACTGTCCAAATATTTCTGGCCCTAACTGTATATGTTTTGAGCATGAATTTGTGGTGGATGAAGTCTTCTGCTGAAAGTGAATTTTTCCACAGACGCTTAGAACACCTTGAGCGCAACTCTGGAGAAAGTGTGTTTGCAGTGTGCCAAGGCTGCTGTCATCTGTGCCGGGTCATTCTGCTTCATCCAGTGCGCTCTGCCATGTATTACTATAATGTGACAATGCGGAGTCTGGACAGGAGAGGGAGATGGGAGCTAAAGACAAAGCGTCTTGGGTGTTGAGAGAGTTCTTGATAGAGAAGGAAAGACACTTATGGTCAGAGCCATGCAGCGAGCAGAGCTGGGGGAAGACCAGGTCCAGCATATTCCCATCTTCATGTGTAGGAGAGTTAGTGAGAGGCCGAAGGAGGAGGAGGTTAGAAAGAGAAGATCAGAGGCTGATGGGGAGAGCGGCTCGTCAGTGGGGATGTTAAAATCCCCCATGATGAGAGTGGGAATATCATAGGAAGTGTGGAAGCCAAGTGGCAGAGTGATTCAGAAACTGTCGGGAGGTGCCCGGAGTGCGATCTACAACCTTACACAACAAAACCTTACCTGGCGGGGAAAAAAGAAGGTTATGACAATTGGATTGAGGAGAGGGAAAAAATGGCAAGCCATGAGGCAGTGGTTTTAGGTCAGTCCTAGCGACACGGCCTAAGCTTTATTTTAGCGCTATTTTTCATATATATATTTTTCTTTTTCAGGTCCTTGTGGATGTCGACCCCTAGTGGTAGCGCTGAGTACTGCGCCAGGTTACCGCACTTCTAGAAGCACTTTTCAGATGAGCTGTGCACACACACTGTGTTTTAACCCTTAGCGTTTGGGATGTACATTAGATATTTAAAACTACTTTGAAGAAAAAAAAAAAACTATTTAAAACGTTCACTTCCCAGGTCATTAGTTTACTAAACTGTGGGGCATTGTCCGCCGATACCAATGTAATAAGCTATGTACGCAGATACAAAGAGGATGGCCTTGAGGCGGAGTAGCCTCACCCTGCAGCCGCCTCGCCTTGTCCAGAACCCATCGTGCACTCGCTCCGCAGACCTGGTGTTCCCGTGAGCAGCCATGTTTGCTGCCCACAGTAGCAGGCGCTGCCAGCCCAGATGAAACACCGGTGACGGCTGAAGGACTTGAAGGAGAAGATTTTGCACTTTGTAGCACGACTGTGATCTGTAACCTGCAAGCTTGCAGGCAGATGTGAAACTGTATGTCAAGGCATGCAGGGAGTTGTGGTGTTACAGCACGGCGGTGCACGCTCTGTAAGTGGCAGGGCGCTGCTGGTGTAGAATAGGACATTTGTTTCTTTCCTGAATGACATAGACGTGCGTAGCTTTACCTGACGTGCTGTGATGTGCATGCTGCTGTGTCCTCGTCGCCCCCTTCTGTACAGATCCAGTATTACAGCTTAGGCTGGTGGGGGGGCAAATATAATAAAGAGATATCTAACAAAACTTCATCCATTCTGGTCAGTAAATGCGAGTATAAAAGATATGTTCAGCAAGCACTGGACAACACCGTGTCACACCATCTGTATTTCCATAGTCCAGAAAAGTGAGGACCAGGAGGTCTCGTGGCACAACTGATTACACCGCCCTGCACCAGGAATAACATGCGGGCTCTGGTTTACCTGGAATGTTCCTTTTAAAGAGGGGTTAGATAAACATGGCTGCCTCTTTCCAAAAAAAACCAAAACATGGCAGTGGGGTTGGATTGATACTGCAGTTTAGTGCCAATTTTTGCTTGCTGTGGACCTGCAATACCACACTCCACCTGTAGACTGGTAGGGTGCTGTTCTAGTGGAAGAAGGCAGCCATGTTTTTTGCTAGTCGTGGACTTAGGCTTTGCTGCATGTTATCAGTGTATTATGGTCCGTCCTCCTAGCAGATTTTCCACCTCAATTGTGTCTTAGATGTTATGCGGATCAGAAAACCCGAGCCTGTCTATTTATGATGTTGATTCCACCCCCTTGCAATGCATAGGGATAAACTAGGGCTTAACCATAGCATTTTCACAAATGCCGATAATGCTCCTTGTCGCTGTACCCCAAGAGGTCTAAAAATGGCACCTACGATATACAGTATAGAATAATTTGATTTCTTGCAGTAGCTCTCCCCCCCCCCCCCTCCAAATCCATCGACTTCCATGAATTCTATGAGCAATTTAGATTTAAAAAAAAAATCTTTCATTGACTTGATGAGCAGTGGGCTTCATGTTACCGAAAAGGAGCTGAACAAATCATTTTCTAGGAAAATATTTTGCATAACTTATAAATTACTGTTTTAAAGCAGTTTGATGTGAGGAGTCCAGTGGGTGGTCCTACTGTGATTGACTCCACCCTCTGGACTCAAGACCAGACTGAGCAGAGATTTAGATCACTAATAGTTAAGTTATATCCAAATCTTTTCCCACCAACCTATAAGATCAGTGATGGCGAACCTTTTAGAGACAGTGCGCCCAAACAGCAACCCAAAACCCACTTATTTATCACAAAGTGCCAGTACAGTAATTTAACCTGAGGCTGAGGCAGACATCACAGAAGACTTGCAAAATACACACAAAAAACACACGACACATTGGATTATCTGTTAAATAAAAATGTTGAATAATTATTTATTATAAAAAAAAAAGCAACATGTCACATTTGGTTCCTCTGAATTCTGCAGATCGTGAGACCCATGGCGTGCCAACCGCAGTGATTGGATACATTTTGCTGAAACTTGTAGTCCCACTGCTGCCAACAAGCTTCAGGTTGCTTAATCTTCCCAAACATCATCCAAGCCCAATATAGGAAATAATAAATACCATCATCATCTGCATGAAAGTCTCAGTGGGATGATCCTGATAGAGCAGGAAAAGCACGACTGGCACAATTCTACATTTCATATAAACAATGCATAGAGTAAGTGTAGAAAAAAGATTCTCCATTGCTTTAGTGAATATACCGGTATTTAAAAAACTGCACATCCAGAAATTCCAGGGAATAATCAGATGACAAGGGCAGCTGCAGCTGAACGCAATTCCCCATCATTGCTCTCCCTGGCAGAGGTGCTGTGTACATCTCCTGTATTCTCTGAATGGAGGCAGTGAAGACGGCTGTCCTCAATACCAAAAGAGCTTCTCGTGGTCCATTCTGCAGAGTATGCTGTCACTAACAGAGGGTGGGATTCTGTCTCTTCCCCTCCCCCCCCTTCCTCACTTCTGCAGCAGCTCTTTCACCCCCCATTCCTTCCTTTCTCCTGCAGCAGCTTTTCCCTCTCCTCCACTCTTGCTCCTGCAGCAGCTATCCTCCTGCAGCAGCTTTCCTCCCTCCTCTACTCCTGTAGCAGCTTTTCTCTCCTCTACTTTCTCTTGCAGCAGCTTTTCCCCCTCCTCCACTCTTGCTCCTACAGCAGCTCTCCCCCCTCCTCCACTTTTGCTCCTGAAGCAGCTGTGCTCCCTGCTCCACTCTTGCTCCTGAAGCAACTCTCCTCCAGTCTTGCTCCTACAACAGCTCTCCCTCCTCCACTTTTGCTCCTAAAGCAGCTCTTCTCCTTCCTCCACCTTTGCTCCTGAAGCAGCTCTCCTCCCTCCTCCACCTTTGCTCCTGAAGCAGCTCTCCTCCCTCCTCCACTTTTGCTCCTGAAGCAGCTGTCCTCCCTGCTCCACTCTTGCTCCTGAAGCAGCTGTCCTCCCTGCTCCACTCTTGCTCCTGAAGCAGCTCTCCTCCCTCCTCCAGTCTTGCTCCTACAACAGCTCTCCTCCCTCCTCCACTTTTGCTCCTAAAGCAGCTCTTCTCCTTCCTCCACCTTTGCTCCTGAAGCAGCTCTCCTCCCTCCTCCACTTTTGCTCCTGAAGCAGCTGTCCTCCCTGCTCCACTCTTGCTCCTGAAGCAGCTGTCCTCCCTGCTCCACTCTTGCTCCTGAAGCAGCTCTCCTCCCTCCTCCACTTTTGCTCCTAAAGCAGCTCTCCTCCCTCCTCCAGTCTTGCTCCTACAACAGCTCTCCTCCCTCCTCCACTTTTGCTCCTAAAGCAGCTCTTCTCCTTCCTCCACCTTTGCTCCTGAAGCAGCTGTCCTCCCTGCTCCACTCTTGCTCCTGAAGCGGCTCTCCTCCCTCCTCCAGTTTTGCTCTTGAAGCGGCTCTCCTCCCTCCTCCAGTTTTGCTCTTGAAGCAGCTCTCCTCCCTCCTCCACTTTTGCACTGTTTCACGCTTCCATCGGGAGTGTCACGTCCTAATGCATCGGCGAGACGTACCGATGGATGTTAGAAAATATTGGTAAAACGTATGCAACGTTTCCAGTATTTCGACGGAGGCATCTCCACAATTTGCATAGTAGAGAGGGACTCTTTTCCCCTGGTCGGAATATGCTTCCAGGCATGCTCAGATGTAAAAACTGCATCCGTCTCTGGATTCCTGCGTTTCACAGTGTGCGCAGAATCCATTGTTCATAGGCTCCCTTTCTGTGGAACGACGTATGCCGCAGGAGGCGTTGGGGAACGTTTTTTCCACTGCACACAAACGTTTCATGGAACGTTTTTTGGAAAAGACGGGTCGTCAAATTCTGCAGGATCCAGTGCACGATGGCCGAAACGTGTGGCCATACGTCGCTAATACAAGTCAATGAGAAAATGCAGGATCCTGTTTTCTCAAAAAACGACGTATCTCGACGGGACTACAAACACGGAAGTGTGAAAGAGGCCTAACATACGTGAATTGTGCTCACTTGGAAGCAGTCTTTGTGATCAGCGCTGCAGCCAATTAGAATGACAGAGGGGGCACTTTCATATTGGCGCTCCACTAGAGGCCGCCATTGTAGAGTATTATCCACCATGTAGGCTCTGTCCCATATTGGGAATATGCACTAATAATGCCACCACATGGCTGCCTTCAGCTAATCTTCCAGATCTCTGCTTGCCATCACTGAATGAAAACCTGATATTTCTCGAAGGGTATGTTATATTGTGGCCAGAACTAAATAGTCTGACATGTTTTACCTGCGCCGACACATTGTAGCAAACCGGAGCGGTGAGCTTGGACTTCTGATGTGTTTGCCTCATAGGTTATTGCCTAGACTGGATGCAGTTGTAGCAAACCCTCAGCTGTGATGCCATACAGAGCCCCTGCTCACTCTATTAAAGTGCTCTACCACAATTATTAAATTAACACATTAATGTGTATAAATACAGACATTTGTTATATAAAATATAGAAGAGAATAGAATTACAAGTGGAAACATTTAAAAATAATAGAAATATCTCCTATACAAAAAACATAACATGTGAACTCAGTGCTAAACCCACGGTGCAAGCAGCGGGCAACAACTCGGGGCTCACCTACCATCGGGAAACTACAACTCCCAGCATTCTGCGTGCTGCAGTTTCCCAACAGGTGGAGAATTGCCGTGAAAATATATATAAAAAATAATCCTATATCATCACCTTGGTGCAGGGGGGTGTAGTGTAAGGTGCATCACATCCTGCACTTATATGAACAGAACTATGCCACAAGTTTGGAGGAATTGGTCACTCGGCAAAAAATAAAGTCACATGCAAGAAAAAAAAAGTTTTCAGGAATATAAAAACTTTTTGCTCACTTATAGAAAAGCTCTAGAAAATCCCTATAATAGCTGATCTCTATACATGTGGCTCCTACTGAACGGCACTGAGCAGCAGGATCACATGCAGCGCCGTGGCCAGATGAGCAGGTAGAGGGACTTCAGCCACTTATCTGTCTGGGTCAGAGCCCACCAGTCACACCCCGAGGGTCTATTCCTGGAAAAGTACATGAATATAAAACTATATATAAGGCTGTATATAGTGCAATGTTGGGAACACAGTAATGGGAAACAGTAGATCTGGGCCCTTAGAGGGTTGTTCCATAGTAAGAGAAAAAGGTACTGCTGGGATGATACAGAGATTAGGGCTCTGGGGTCTCCACTCCATATATTCTCTATAGGACTTCTGGAAATTGCGGCGTGGCGTATTCTGGTTCCCATATAGACAGTAAATGGGTTGAGCGTGCCCCCTCTGCTCCATTCAGATGGGGAGCCCAGATCCTGCGGTCCACACTCTTGTTCTTGGGACTGCTCAGTAAATTACCCAAGGGGATAACTTGCCATCTTGGGAAAAACCCTTTAAGAGGGGTCCTATAGATATTCATTTAAAGGGGGGTGGGGTCTGTTGGAATGACAGGTTCTTTCCATAGGGGGCAAGGCGGAGGCGGCCATCTTTAGATATATAATAGCAGCCTATAGGGAAACAAAGGTTTTGAAAGGAGCGGGTGTATGTGCACAAGCCGATGCTAACATGGAGGCACTAGGGAGTGATAAGCAGCCCACCCTCACCATGAACTGACTACAGTTAGGTGGTCTGCTGTATCGTCTAGAAACAGCGCCACTCGTTTGTAGGCTCTTTGCGGTACTGCAGCCTGACTTTATTCACTTGCAGTTGTAATACCAGATGCATCCTATGGGTAAGGGTGGTGCTGTTTCTAAGAAAGAAAAAGCTATGTTGGATTTCTGCTGACTTGTGGCTCATCGTGCCCAGATTCACTATCAGTCGTACAGTATTGCCATCTTGGATCAGTCGCCGTGTAGTCGCAGCCTTATTCTCACCACAGACAACCCTCTAAATACCAAATAAAGCCGATGAGTTGTCTCCACCCGACCGTCACGGCGGAGAATTGCCAAGTTCCATACAGTGGTCCTCTATGATCCGTCATCGTGGACTTCTGCTATCTTGTCAATGGATCGCAGCAGATCGGCTACGAGGTTTAGGGTCTCCGCTCCGGACAGCAGCTGCCTATTGTAGGGGGAATCGATATTAGATAATATACGAGGTGCGGGGGGACCGCCCCCCCAATACACAGACCCCACATACTTGATGGAAGCCTGCGCTCCGCTCACTGCCTTGTGCAGGTTCTCCAGGGCTAGGCCAGCATTCTGCTTCACCGCGTTCATCCCGGCTGTCTCCCCCCGCCGCAGGGCTTCATTCTCGGCTTTGTAAGTGTTTAGCTGGACCTGAAATACAGGAGGGTGCCCTGTGTGTGACCGGGGGGGATGATGCCAGTGGTCTCCACAACCATCACTCCCCACCGGCCAGGCCACACTTAGATGACGGGAGTGCGCCCATCGCTGCCTCCAGATACGCGGCACCCACCTGCAGCAGAGCGACCTCCTGCTTCAGCTTCGTCACGTTGCCCTCAGCTTTCGCTGCTCTTTTCTACAAGATAACAGTCAATAAGTAGGATGAATTCATACAAGAAAATGTCAGATTTTGGGGTTGGTAATGAGTCTTAACTTACAGTGAAAAAAGACATTCCATGTCCTCCATCCAAAATAAAGGGTTAGCCAAGACTGGAAAACCATGGCTGCTTTCTTCCAGAAACAGCGCCACACCTGTCCATGGGTTGTGTCTGGTATTACAGCTCAGCTTCATTGTAGTGAATCAGGCTGAACTGCAGTACCAGGAACAACCACAGGACAGGGGTGGCGCTGTTTCTGGAAGAAAACAGTGGTTTTTCTAATTTATTATAGCCTTACGATCACAACTTACCATCTGTCTATAGAATATGGTGCGAACCCAACAAAATTTGAGAATAGGGGTCTCAATAAGGGTTGAGAATACGGGCAGCACGGTGGCTCAGTGGATATCCCGAATTATCAGAGGCAGACTGGTAACTAGCACTACATGGCCTGACAACTAGTCCTGGATATGGAGTTGTCAGGCAGCACATCCTCATGGCAGATAGCAGGAGAAACATGGCCACTGACCGTCATCATCTGCAGGTTCGCCTCCACTTGTTGCACCATGGACTCCAGGTCTTGTGCCTCCTTCTGCTCCTCCAGGATTTTTTCTTCCAGTTTTCGCTCAAAATGTTTAACCCTAAAATGGGATGATTATCATATCAGATACTCCTGCCATCATGGATGGTAAAATGTCTCACCTGCTCCTCGTATATTAAAGGGTTATTCATATAGATGGGTATTGTTGGAAGGAGCTTATAAAAACAAGCACTTTTGGAAGTTATTGCTTATTAAAATTTGAGATAAACACTTTTCTTTTGTTTACAGCTAGTTGCCTAGGAGACCAACCACCTCTGTTGTCTTTCCTGTAAACATTGCACTGTAGGTGTCCAAGATTAGGAAGGAACAGTGTGCTCCAGCGATCCTTGCCAGGGGCAAAACGGCTCAATAGGAAGGAGCTTGTAAATACGTATTCTGTTGTCTACCGGTGGTGGTCGGTCTCCTAGGCAGCGAGCAGTAAACTAGAGAAAAATGTTGATATCTCACAAACGAGTGACAATTTTAATAAGCAGTAAATTACAAAATTGCTTTTATATAGAAGACCTATCCAACGACATCCCTTTATGATGATGGGGTAATAATCCCTTAGAGATTAAACATCTTCCGTTTCAATATGGACCGATAGGGGCCCATATGGGTGCAACCAGGTGGCTGCAGATCTATTTAGGATCTGGCAAGTGTTCCGAGGGCGGTCCCAATCTCATCAGGTGCCCCAGCTCCCCTCAATAACGCAGCTCTCCCTCCTTGGCCCTGATGATCGTCTGCAGCGCTGTGAAGAGTCGCAGTGGCGTGTGCTGTAATCCCGAACAAGGCACACGCGCAATATATTCGAATACTGCTTAAGAGAAGCAGTGAACAGAAACGAGGGAAATAAAGTAAAATCAAACCTTGCACGTATGATACTGACTTTTCTGCCTGGGATTCATTAAGTTTCCGGAATTCTTGGATTTTTCGCTTTAGGTGATTATTTTCTTCAAAAACCTGGGAGATAAACACGAGCTTTGTATTACAGGCTTTCCTGGGGCTGAAGGAGGACAAGTTCTAAAACTTTCTAATAGACTTTTGTGTTTCAATTTGCCAGCTCTCTGCTTGCTGTCAGTGAATGGGAACATTCTTGCTCAGATCTTGTGCTGATCTCTTACTTAAAGGGAACCTGTCACCTGAATTTGGCGGGACTGGTTTTGGGTCATATGGGCGGAGTTTTCGGGTGTTTGATTCACCCTTTCCTTACCTGCTGGCTGCATGCTGGCCGAAATATTGGATTGAAGTTCATACTCTGTCCTCCGTAGTACACGCCTGCGCTAAGTAATCTTACCTTGCGCAGGCGTGTACTATGGAAGACAGAGAATGAACTTCAATCCAATATTTCGGCCAGCATGCAGCCAGCAGGCAAGGAAAGGGTGAATCAAACACCCGAAAACTCCGCCCATATGACCCAAAACTGGTCCCGCCAAATTCAGGTGACAGAGTCCCTTTAAAGGGATTGTCCAGCCTCAAGTCTGCACAGAACGGCTGGGACACATGCATGATTGACAAGTATCGACGCGTGCACCTTTATTAGCGCCTCCTACCTCCTCATAGCTCATCCGCTTGTTCTGGAGGGGCGCACCATCAGCGGGGTTCTTTGGTAAGGGCGGCTCTGGACTGGAGTGGTCATCAACAGCAGCCGGAGAAGGGGTACGTCCGGTGAGACGCCATGTTGTAAACTGATCGCCCCCTGAGATGTCGCTGTAGGCAGAGGACTTGTTATAGATGCTGTCCGGAGAAGTGCTGACATTAAGGGTCTGCTCCACCACTGAGGGGTGATAGCTGCCGCTCCAGTCTTCCTCCTCCTCATCATCATCATCATCCTCCAGGAGGTCATTGGCCAGTGTGGGATCCTTGAAAAATGTGTCCTGGTACTTCAAGGGCAACTTGTCCCGGGCATCGGGGAGGAGAGTGGCACCATGTTTGGCTTCCTATGAGGAAATAATGAGTTTTATCCCAGGTAATCAGTTTTAATGGGACGGTGTCCTCAGAATTAAGCTGCTCTGAGAGCTATACCAGCACCCTGCCTCTACCGGCAAATCAGAACTACAAGATACGAAGTCTAAGGGGTGGAGAAATGTGAGGTCTACGAGTCCGCTGGGCTGGACGGAGAGGTGGCACTTCATTTCAAGCACAAATTGCGCCTGTAAGGTTCAGTGGGTGCATTTAAAGGGACAGACTTTCCAAAATTCCTCATGATGGCATATTACTAAGTAATCAATCAGGTACTGATCGGCGGGGGGCTGCTGTCTGGTTCTGATCCCCCAGAAGGAAGGGGTTTCGTCACAGTACAAAGTAATGCTCTGCAGGGTAATACTTCACCGTTGCTGCTCCTTGCACAATGGATAACCAGGAACACCTCTGTATAGGAAATCAAGAGACCCCATTCTCGTGATCACGGGGGTCCCAGAGGCTGAAGTCCCACTGATCATAGTGATCAAGCCCTTTACACAGTAGATAGTGGCAACACTGCAGTATTGTGGGGTATAAGCATTAGGAAAACCTGGCTGAGTACTTAAAGGGCTTTTCCTCTGACTACATACATTAGTCAACTTAACTCTTTAACCCCTTCATGACCCAGCCTATTTTGACCTTAAAGACCTTGCCGTTTTTTGCAATTCTGACCAGTGTCCCTTTATGAGGTAATAACTCAGGAACGCTTCAACGGATCCTAGCGGTTCTGAGATTGTTTTTTCGTGACATATTGGGCTTCATGTTAGTGGTAAATTTAGGTCAATAAATTCTGCGTTTATTTGTGATAAAAATGGAAATTTGGCGAAAATTTTGAAAATTTCGCAATTTTCACATTTTGAATTTTTATTCTGTTAAACCAGAGAGATATGTGACACAAAATAGTTAATAAATAACATTTCCCACATGTTTACTTTACATCAGCACAATTTTGGAAACAAAATTTTTTTTTGTTAGGAAGTTATAAGGGTTAAAATTTGACCAGCGATTTCTCATTTTTACAACGAAATTTACAAAACCATTTTTTTAGGGACCACCTCACATTTGAAGTCAGTTTGAGGGGTCTATATGGCTGAAAATACCCAAAAGTGACACCATTCTAAAAACTGCACCCCTCAAGGTACTCAAAACCACATTCAAGAAGTTTATTAACCCTTCAGGTGCTTCACAGCAGCAGAAGCAACATGGAAGGAAAAAATGAACATTTAACTTTTTAGTCACAAAAATTATCTTTTAGCAACAATTTTTTTATTTTCCCAATGGTAAAAGGAGAAACTGAACCACGAAAGTTGTTGTCCAATTTGTCCTGAGTACGCTGATACCTCATATGTGGGGGTAAACCACTGTTTGGGCACACGGCAGGGCTTGGAAGGGAAGGAGCGCCATTTGACTTTTTGAATCAAAAATTGGCTCCACTCTTTAGCGGACACCATGTCACGTTTGGAGAGCCCCCGTGTGCCTAAAAATTGGAGCTCCCCCACAAGTGACCCCATTTTGGAAACAAGACGCCCCAAGGAACTTATCCAGATGCATAGTGAGCACTTTGAACCCCCAGGTGCTTCACAAATTGATCCGTAAAAATGAAAAAGTACTTTTTTTTCACAAAAAATTCTTTTAGCCTCAATTTTTTCATTTTCACATGGGCAACAGGATAAAATGGATCCCAAAATGTGTTGGGCAATTTCTCCTGAGTACACCAATACCTCACATGTGGGGGCAAACCACTGTTTGGGCACATGGTAAGGCTCGGAAGGGAAGGAGCGCCATTTGACTTTTTGAATGAAAAATTATTTCCATCGTTAGCGGACACCATGTCGCGTTTGGATAGCTCCTGTGTGCCTAAACATTGGCGCTCCCCCACAAGTGACCCCATTTTGGAAACTACACCCCCCAAGGAACTTATTTAGATGCCTAGTGAGCACTTTAAACCCTCAGGTGCTTCACAAATTGATCTGTAAAAATGAAAAAGTACTTTTTTTCACAAAAAAATTCTTTTCGCCTCAATTTTTTCATTTTCACATGGGCAATAGGATAAAATGGATCATAAAATTTGTTGGGCAATTTCTCCCGAGTACGCCGATACCTCATATGTGGGGGTAAACCACTGTTTGGGCACTCGGCAGGGCTCGGAAGGGAAGGCGCGCCTTTTGACTTTTTGAATGGAAAATTAGCTCCAATTGTTAGCGGACACCATGTCGCGTTTGGAGAGCCCCTGTGTGCCTAAACATTGGAGCTCCCCCACAAGTGACCCCATTTTGGAAACTAGACCCCCCAAGGAACTTATCTAAATGCATATTGAGCACTTTAAACCCCCAGGTGCTTCACAGAAGTTTATAATGCAGAGCCATGAAAATAAAAAATAATTTTTCTTTCCTCAAAAATGATTTTTTAGCCTGGAATTTCCTATTTTGCCAAGGATAATAGGAGAAATTGGACCCCAAATATTGTTGTCCAGTTTGTCCTGAGTAGGCTGATACCCCATATGTGGGGGTAAACCACTGTTTGGGCGCACGGCAGGGCTCGGAAGGGATGGCACACCATTTGGCTTTTTAAATGGAAAATTAGCTCCAATCATTAGCGGACACCATGTCACGTTTGGAGAGCCCCTGTGTGCCTAAACATTGGAGATCCCCCAGAAATGACCCCATTTTGGAAACTAGACCCCCAAAGGAACTAATCTAGATGTGTGGTGAGGACTTTGAACCCCCAAGTGCTTCACAGACGTTTATAACGCAGAGCCATGAAAATAAAAAATTATTTTCTCAAAAATAATCTTTTAGCCTGCAATTTTTTATTTTCCCAAGGGTAACAGGAGAAATTTGACCCCAAAAGTTGTTGTCCAGTTTCTCCTGAGTACGCTGATACCCCATATGTGGGGGTAAATCAGTGTTTGGGCACATGCCGGGGCTCGGAAGTGAAGTAGTGACGTTTTGAAATGCAGACTTTGATGGAATGCTCTGTGGGCGTCACGTTGCGTTTGCAGAGCCCCTGATGTGGCTTCACAGTAGAAACCCCCCACAAGTGACCCCATTTTGGAAACTAGACCCCCAAAGGAACTTATCTAGATGTGTGGTGAGCACTTTGAACCCCCAAGTGCTTCATAGAAGTTTATAATGCAGAGCCGTGAAAATAATAAATACGTTTTCTTTCCTCAAAAATAATTATTTAGCCCAGAATTTTTTAATTTTCCCAAGGGTAACAGGAGAAATTTGACCCCAATATTTGTTGTCCAGTTTCTCCTGAGTACAGTGATACCCCATATGTGGGGGTAAACTACTGTTTGGGCACATGCCGGGGCTCGGAATTGAAGTAGTGACGTTTTGAAATGCAGACTTTGATGGAATGCTCTGCGGGCGTCACGTTGCGTTTGCAGAGCCCCTGATGTGCCTAAACAGTAGAAACCCCCCACAAGTGACCCCATTTTAGAAACTAGACCCCCCAAGGAACTTATCTAGATATGTGGTGAGCACTTTGAACCCCCAAGTGCTTCACAGACGTTTACAACGCAGAGCCGTGAAAATAAAAAATCATTTTTCTTTCCTCAAAAATTTTGTTTTAGCAAGCATTTTTTTTATTTTCACAAGGGTAACAGGAGAAATTGGACCCCAGTAATTGTTGCGCAGTTTATCCTGAGTATGCTGGTACCCCATATGTGGGGGTAAACCACTGTTTGGGCACACGTCAGGGCTCGGAAGTGAGGGAGCACCATTTGACTTTTTGAATACGAGATTGGCTGGAATCAATGGTGGCGCCATGTTGCGTTTGGAGACCCCTGATGTGCCTAAACAGTGGTAACCCCTCAATTCTAACTCCAACACTAACCCCCCCACACCCCTAACTCTAATCCCAACTGTAGCCATAACCCTAATCACAACCCTAATTCCAACCCTAACCCTAAGGCTATGTGCCCACGTTGCGGATTCATGTGAGATATTTCCGCACCATTTTTGAAAAATCCGCGGGTAAAAGGCACTGCGTTTTACCTGCGGATTTTCCGCGGATTTCCAGTGTTTTTTGTGCAGATTTCACCTGCGGATTCCTATTGAGGAACAGGTGTAAAACGCTGCGGAATCCGCACAAAGAATTGACATGCTGCGGAAAATACAACGCAGCGTTTCCGCGCGGTATTTTCTGCACCATGGGCACAGCGGATTTGGTTTTTCATATGTTTACATGGTACTGTACACCTGATGGAATACTGCTGCGAATCCGCAGCGGCCAATCCGCAGCCAAATCCGCACCGTGTGCACATGGCCTAATTCTAAAGGTATGTGCACATGCTGCGGAAAAGCAGCAGTTTCCCATGAGCTTACAGTTCAATGTAAACCTACGGGAAACAAAAATCGCTGTACACATGCTGCGGAAAAACTGCACGGAAACGCAGCGGTTTACATTCCGCAGCATGTCACTTCTTTGTGCGGATTCCGCAGCGGTTTTACAACTGCTCCAATAGAAAATCGCAATTGTAAAACCGCAGTGAAATGTGCAGAAAAAAACGCGGTAAATCCGCCATAAATCCGCAGCGGTTTAGCACTGCGGATTTATCAAATCCGCAGCGGAAAAATCCGCAGAGGACCAGAATACGTGTGCACATACCGAAACCCTAACCCTAGCCCTAACCCTACCCCTAACCCTATTCTAACATTAGTGGAAAAAAAAAAATTCTTTATTTTTTTATTGTCCCTACCTATGGGGGTGACAAAGGGGGGGGGTCATTTATTATTTTTTTTATTTTGATCACTGAGATATAATCTATCTCAGTGATCAAAATGCACTTTGGAACGAATCTGCCGGCTGGCAGATTCGGCGGGCGTACTGCGCATGCGCCCGCCATTTTGGAAGATGGCGGCGCCCAGGGAGAAGATGGACGGGACCCCGGCAGGATCGGTAAGTATGATGGGGTGGGGGGGACCACGGGGGGGGGGGGGGGGGGGATCGGAGCACGGGGGGGGGGGAATCGGAGCGCGGCAGGCGTGGAACGGAGCACGGGGGGGCTGGAACGGAGCACGGGGGGGTGGAACGGAGCACCGGGGGGGGTGTGGATCGGAGTGCAGGGGGGGTGATTGGAGCACGGGGGGGTGATTGGAGCACGGGGGGAGCGGACAAGAGCACGGGGGGGAGCGGAGCACTGGACGGAGGGGAGCCGGAGCAGTGTACCGGCCAGATCGGGGGGCTGGGGGGGGGCGATCGGTGGGGTGGGGGCACACTAGTATTTCCAGCCATGGCCGATGATATTGCAGCATCGGCCATGGCTGGATTGTAATATTTCACCCGTTATAATGGGTGAAATATTACAAATCGCTCTGATTGGCAGTTTCACTTTCAACAGCCAATCAGAGCGATCGTAGCCACGAGGGGGTGAAGCCACCCCCCCTGGGCTAAACTACCACTCCCCCTGTCCCTGCAGATCGGGTGAAATGGGAGTTAACCCTTTCACCCGGCCTGCAGGGACGCGATCTTTCCATGACGCCACATAGGCGTCATGGGTCGGAATGGCACCGACTTTCATGATGCCTACGTGGCGTCATGGGTCGGGAAGGGGTTAAATTGTCTAAATCTTAAAGGGATGTTCTGATTATCTCCCTTCTGGAGCACACTGCCGCCCTGCCTCGTGGCCCCATGCTAGTGGCGAGTGTGGGGCAGGGGGCTTTCAAGTTGGCAGGATCCAGCTCCAACAGATCAGAGCTTACAAGCGTGCGCTCCTCCCCTAGGCGACCAGCCACCGGTGACAGACGGCAGAGGTAGCCGGTAACCTAGACAACAAGTAGTAATGAATTGAAAAGTCTTTCCGTTCTTTAGAACAGAGAAGATTTTTTAATAAAAAAATTGCAACTTTTTTTATGAGCATTTTTTCTAATTTTACCCTTTAAAGAATATGAGACACTCACAAGGGAGAAATCCCCTTCACCGTTTCTTCCAGTGGGGTACGCACAGGATTTGCTTTTCACAAATTCCTTGAAAGAAAATGGATTCCCTTCCTCTGGATTATCCAAGTCATTATCTGCAAAAGACAAAAAGTGAACATGCAGGAAAGCCTGTAAAGCGCTGCGGTATATGATAGCGCCATATAAGCAAAGCATAATAAATATGACGCAGGCATCGCAGCTGTAAGGGCTCACTGTACAGGACGTGGTAATGACGTTCTCCCTTCTAGTAAGATCACATGATTTTTTTTTACTAGAAAAGGTGCCTGGAGCTGATCGTGTGATTGACCCCCTCCCAATGTAACGTGCTGGGTGCACTCCCTACCCCAGATTGTACAGGTGGGGGGATGTAGGGGGCTCCTATTACTCCCACCTTCTCATAGAAGCCCCGAAAGGATTAAGTCTTGAGGTATCTACTTTGTTTCAAAGTCCAGGAAACAATATAAAGACTCCTTGGTCACATGACCTCAGAGTTGATACTTTGTAACAGGAACATTTCTTTGCTGCAGGAGAAATTTAAAGGGCCAGTGATTTTTTTTCCATGTAAGCCACTAGATGCATTATGGCTGGCCCGAATAACTAAAGCAATTGTTACCATCCACCTCCCGTGTCTCCCCTTTTCCTCAGTTTGTAAGCTTGCGAGCAGGGCCCTCATTCCTCCTGGTATCTGTTTTGAACTGTGATTTCTGTTATGCTGTAATGTCTATTGTCTGTACAAGTCCCCACTATAATTTGTAAAGCGCTGCGGAATATGTTGGCGCTATATAAATAACATTATTATTATGTGTCACAGACAGTATGGGACCAGGCTCTTTCACAGGCGCTTTGTTTCTGGACACGGTGAACTTTGATGTACATATTTGATGAACATATTTAATAAACCAAAACAATTGTCTCCAATAATGGACAACCCCTTTAAGGTGAGGAAACTGCATAGAGACCTCAAGACTACACCGTGTCAGTGGACTTCCCCTTTAATGAGCAATATAGAAGTGGGCTGGGTCAGTTTTGTCAGCTCCGTCCTTTTCCCCCCCGTGTGGCAGAGTGCGCACCTCCTGGCAGGATTACCCTCCCCCCACACTCACCGTCCTGGATGATCAGGGTCTTGCCCCTCTTCCCCGGGGGCAGCCTGGAGAATCCGGCCATGGTACAGGGCGGTGCGGGGCAGCCGAGTTCACAGAGCACAGCATGGGCCGCTCATGTCCTGCAGGGGGCAGTGGAGAGTCACAGAGGCCGCACATGGAACGCAGCTCCTCAGCTGACGGGAGGCCGATTCCGCCCACACAGGAAGTGACGTCATGATGGACAGGAACCCGGAAGTCAGCTGCTTCGACCGGTCTCCGGGGAGGTCAGGGGTGAGAGTGCAAAGATGGCGGCGAACATGGCGAGAAGACGG
This sequence comes from Ranitomeya imitator, assembly GCF_032444005.1. Taxonomy (NCBI): domain Eukaryota; kingdom Metazoa; phylum Chordata; class Amphibia; order Anura; family Dendrobatidae; genus Ranitomeya; species Ranitomeya imitator. The sequence goes on from NC_091283.1 coordinate 177,611,039, forward strand.
GCATGGGGCGGGATGCGACGGTAAGGGGGGGCCGTGAAGGACAGGAACTTGTCCCTGCATCGTGGGAGGGGGGACAACAGTCACGTGGTGTGCAGGTACACGGAGAGATGGCGGTGTTGTCATCCTGGTTCACGTGGAAAGTAGTGTTACCCATAACAACAGCTCCCAGCCAGCCCTGACAGCTGCTTTCACCCCTTTCCCTCCACGGACATTGTTCCTTCTCACAGCTGAGGGTTTGCTACAGTTGTATCTAGTCCTGATAGGAACCCTCTGCTTGCTGCCGCCTATGGAGAGCACATAGAATTGCTTTGACTGGAAACACTTGTAACGAACCCTCAGCTGTGGGAATAATAATAATAATCTTTATTTTTATATAGCGCTAACATCTTCCGCAGCACTTTACAGGTTGCACACATTATCATCGCTGTCCCCGTTGGGGCTCACAATCTAAATTCCCTATCAGTGTGTCTTTGGGAAGTGTTAAGTGGGTGGCAGTTTGTGTTCCCACTCACTGACCGCAAGCAGAAAGCATGAGGTCGGAGTAGAGGGCAGAGGATATGAGGCCAGACCCTGCGTGCAGCGATCGCTCTCCTCTGTGTTCCAGGTACGGGCTGCCGGCGTACAGGAGGTTCAGCAGCGGCAGCACCTACCCCAGCATACCCCTCACCGCCCCCTTACCCGGGGTGCCCAAGCCAGTGTTTGCCAGAGTAGACGGACAGGAGAAGTACGAGACCAAGGTCACCACCCTGGAGAACGGCTTGCGTATCGCTTCCCAGAACAAATTTGGACAGTTCTGTACGGTTGGACGTAAGTAGGACTAGAAGATGTATGTGTCATGTCTGAGGGTGTGGAGCATCACCAGCCATGGTATGAATAGTGAGTGCAGCTCTGGAGTATAACACAGGAGGTAACTCAGGATCAGTAATGTAATGTATGTACACAGTGACTGCACCAGCAGAATAGTGAGTGCAGCTCTGGGATATAATACAGGATGTAACTCAGGATCAGTAATGTATGTACACAGTGACTGCACCAGCAGAATAGTGAGTGCAGCTCTGGAGTATAATACAGGATGTAACTCAGGATCAGTAATGTATGTACACAGTGACTGCACCAGCAGAATAGTGAGTGCAGCTCTGGAGTATAATACAGGATGTAACTCAGGATCAGTAATGTATGTACACAGTGACTGCACCAGCAGAATAGTGAGGGCAGCTCTGGGGTATAATACAGGATGTAACGCAGGATCAGTAATGTAATGTATGTACACAGTGACTGCACCAGCAGAATAGTGAGTGCAGCTCTGGGATATAATACAGGATGTAACTCAGGATCAGTAATGTAATGTATGTACACAGTGACTGCACCAGCAGAATAGTGAGTGCAGCTCTGGGATATAATACAGGATGTAACTCAGGATCAGTAATGTATGTACACAGTGACTGCACCAGCAGAATAGTGAGTGCAGCTCTGGAGTATAATACAGGATGTAACTCAGGATCAGTAATGTATGTACACAGTGACTGCACCAGCAGAATAGTGAGGGCAGCTCTGGGGTATAATACAGGATGTAACTCAGGATCAGTAATGTATGTACAGTTGTGGCCAAAAGTATTGACACCCCTGCAATTCTGTCAGATAATACTCATTTTCTTCCTGAAAATGATTGCAATCACAAATTCTTTGGTATGATTATCTTCATTTAATTTGTCTTAAATGAAAAAACACAAAAGAGAATGAAGCAAAAAGCAAAACATTGATAATTTCACACAAAACTCCAAAAATGGGCCAGACAAAAGTATTGGCACCCTCAGCCTAATACTTGGTTGCACAACCTTTAGCTAAAATCCCTGCGACCAACCGCTTCCGGTAACCATCAATGAGTTTCTTACAATGCTCTGCTGGAATTTTAGACCATTCTTCTTTGGCAAACTGCTCCAGGTCCCTGATATTTGAAGGATGCCTTCTCCAAACTGCCATTTTTAGATCTCTCCACAGGTGTTCTATGGGGTTCAGGTCTGGACTCATTGCTGGCCACCTTAGAAGTCTCCAGTGCTTTCTCTCAAACCATTTTCTAGTGCTTTTTGAAGTGTGTTTTGGGTCATTGTCCTGCTGGAAGACCCATGACCTCTGAGGGAGACCCAGCTTTCTCACACTGGGCCCTACATTATGCTGCAAAATTTGTTGGTAGTCTTCAGACTTCATAATGCCATGCACACGGTCAAGCAGTCCAGTGCCAGAGGCAGCAAAGCAACCCCAAACCATCAGGGAACCTCCGCCATGTTTGACTGTAGGGACCGTGTTCTTTTCTTTGAATGCCTCTTTTTTTCTCCTGTAAACTCTGTTGATGCCTTTGCCCAAAAAGCTCTACTTTTGTCTCATCTGACCAGAGAACATTCTTCCAAAACGTTTTAGGCTTTTTCAGGTAAGTTTTGGCAAACTCCAGCCTGGCTTTTTTATGTCTCTGGGTAAGAAGTGGGGTCTTCCTGGGTCTCCTACCATACAGTCCCTTATCATTCAGACGCCGACGGATAGTACGGGTTGACACTGTTGTACCCTCGGACTGCAGGGCAGCTTGAACTTGTTTGGATGTTAGTCGGAGTTCTTTATCCAACATCCGCACAATCTTGCGTTGAAATCTCTTGTCAATTTTTCTTTTCCGTCCACATCTAGGGAGGTTAGCCACAGTGCCATGGGCTCTAAACTTCTTGATGACACTGCGCACGGTAGACACAGGAACATTCAGGTCTTTGTAGATGGACTTTTAGCCTTGAGATTGCTCATGCTTCCTCACAATTTGGTTTCTCAAGTCCTCAGACAGTTCTTTGGTTTTCTTTCTTTTCTCCATGCTTAACCCCTTAATGACAGCCAATACGTCTTTTAACTGACCTGAGATATAAGAGAATAACCTCCACATACAGGTGACAATCCAGCAGTTGTCGGCTGTACACTATAGCTGACAACTTGCTGCATTAGCCACGATAAGTGTTTGCACCGTCCATATCTGTTTAACCCCTTAGATGCTGCTGTCAATAGTGACTACATCATTATAAATGGTTAACAGAGTGTGGGGGCTTCCTCTTTATCCCAATTGGCGCCCTCAGATCATGATTGTGTGGTCCTGATGTTTACGATGGCAATTCACGACCAAATAGTGGCCTTAGAGTCTGATGGCTGTTGTAACCTGTTCAGAAGTTAGCGGCATTTATGTGGTAAACATACACTTTTTCATTTCTGTCATGCCACTTTGCATTATTTCCTGAAAAGCAACTGAAGGGTTAATAAGCTACCTGACAGCAGTTTTCAATATGTCAGGGGGTGCTGTTTTTAAAATGGTATCAAGTTTGGGGGTTTCCCAATATATGAGACCCCTAAAGTCACTTCAATCCTGGATAGTCCCCTAAAAAAATAAATGTTGTAAATTTCCTTAAAAAAAATTTAAAATTGCTGTTACATTTTTAAACCTCCTAAAATGCTAACAAAATACAATAATGTGTTACAAATGGGGTTGAAGTAAAGCCGACATGTGGGAAATGTTATTTATTAATGGTTTGCTGTGGTATGACCATCTGGATTAAAGGGATAATCATTCAGATTTTGAAAATTGCTAATTTTTTAACATTTTTCTCAAATTTTTGATATTTTTTATAAATAAACGCAAAACATATTGAACTAAGTTTACCATTATCATAAAGTATAATGTGTCACGAAAAAACAATCTCAAAATCACTGGGATTTGTTGAAGTGTTGCAGAGTTATTAACACATAAAGTAACATTGGTCAGATTTAAAAAATTTGGCTCCGTCACTAAGGGGTTAATGTGGTACACACAAGGACACAGGACAGAGGTTGAGTCAACTTTAATCCATGTCATCTGGCTGCAAGTGTGATTTAGTTATTGCCAACACCTGTAAGGTGCCACAGGTAAGTTACAGGTGCTGTTAATTACACTAATTAGAGAAGCAGCACATGATTTTTTGAACAATGCCAATACTTTTGTCCACCCCCTTTTTTATGTTTGGTGTGGAATTATATCCAATTTGGCTTTAGGACAATTCTTTTTGTGTTTTTTTAATTTAAGAGAACTTAAATGAAGATAATAATACCAAAGAATTTGTGTTTGCAATCATTTTCAGGGAGTATTATCTGACAGAATTGCAGGGGTGTCAATACTTTTGGCCACAACTGTACACAGTGATTGCACCAGCAGAATAGTGAGGGCAACTCTGGGGTATAATACAGGATGTAACTCAGGATCAGTAATGTATGTACACAGTAAGTGCAGCTCTGGGGTATAATACTGGGCTAGGGGGTCACTGGGCGTTATCTGTGAGGAATAGCTTAGTTCACACATAATCTTCTTTTTACTGTATTTTCACTTCTTTTTGTGTTTTTGTTTCAGTTCTCATCAATTCAGGCTCCAGACATGAAACCAAGTATCTCAGTGGCATCTCTCACTTTCTGGAGAAACTCGCCTTCTCTGTACGTGGATCTTCCGGGTCACCGCCATTAAGTCTGATAATTGTGTGATGGGATATAGGATTGTAGACTCTTATATAGTATAGTTGTCATTTTTACATGTTTTTTTTTTCTCCTCTCTTCTTCGTTCATTCTCTCCTTCCATTCTGTAGTCACCACTGTATGGGGTCTTTTATGTGGTGCGACTAGTTTTATGTAATTGGTCCAATTAATATGATTGCCATTTATTTGTCTCATAATAAAGTACTAAGGTGACAGACGTGGGGGAAAGTCCTTTAGTGGGTCTCCATTTGCCATGGCAACTCATTGAGAACTAAGGGGTTAAATGTTAGGATCACACCGATCTGCTGCCCAGGCAGGTAGACGCCACATACCAGGTTCTGCCTGCAGAGCCAACTCCTACCAGGCATGTCATGTATACGTTAGGAAGGGGTTAAAGGGACACTGATCATGGAGTGCAATTAAATGAAATCCGCTATTCTGTTATCAGCCATTTCAGCCTTTGTCTAGTCTAAATTTCATGTTCTTGAAAAGGACAAGTGACGAGATCCAATAACTTCGCTGCCGCCATGATTACGGCTCTGTCACCTGTCTCCGGTGCTGATCCTGATATGGCCAATTACATGTGACTGGTGGCCTGCGCTCAGGATGAAGGGGGCAGAATACAAGAGGGGGTGCACTAGGGTTTTTTTCTGAATATTTCGTACATAATACACTTAAATTTCTAACTCATAAGTATTTTTTCCCATTTCCC
>NC_091283.1:177621271-177646271 GCF_032444005.1 Ranitomeya imitator
GACAGAATTTAGAAGACCGGCAGGGGGAAGTGGTCCCATCTGCGCCCCCGCAACGTCATCTCGAGAGGGTGATCATTCCCATGGTGACCCAATGTTGTGGTGATGAAATCCAGGTCACCAGGGATAGCAAGGTAGTTAGATCATGCGCAGCGCATGATCTAACCAACTTTTGTCTCCAGCACTGACAGGTTATAAAGCATAGCAATGCTCCTGCATTGCTATGCTTTATAACTGCGATCAGAGCTGTTAAAGTCCCATAGTTAGAATAAGAAAAAAAGAAATATATTTTACCAATAAATAAATTTTTTGTGGGGAAAAAAAAGTACACATTAGTTATTGTTGTGTCCGAGACGACCCAAATATATAAAACTTTCCTACCAGTGAACACCGAAAAAAAGGCAGCAAACTATGCTTTTTGGTCATACCACCAAACAAAAAGTGGAATGAAACGCAATAAAAAAAAGACGAATGTAAATAAAAATGGTACCGCTGAAAACATCATCTTGTCCTGCAAAAAGCAAGCCGCCATACAGCTCCATCAGCGGAAAATAGGGATTTTTGTGTACTCACCGTAAAATCCTTTTCTCCGAGTCACTCATTGGGGGACACAGGACCGTGGGTGTATGCTGCTGCCACTAGAAGGCTGAAACTAAGTAAATACAAAAAAAGTTAGCAGGGCCGCGCTTAGTAACCCGATATTTGCCCTGGTTACCATTGTAAAAGTTTAAAAAAAAAACTACATACTCACATTCCGATGTCTCACGTCCCCCGGCGTCAGCTTCCCGCACTGACTGTGTCAGCGCCGGCCGTAAAGCAGAGCACAGCGGTGACGTCACCGCTGTGCTCTGCTTTATGGCCGGCGCTGACAGTCAGTGCGGGAAGCTGACGCCGGGGGACATGACAGACATCGGAATGTGAGTATGTACTGTTTTTTTTTTTTTTTTTTTTTACTTTTACAATGGTAACCAGGGTAAATATCGGGTTACTAAGCGCGGGTGATCAGCGACCAAAAAAAGGTCCAGATCATTCCCAGTGACCAACGATCTCCCAGCAGGGGCCTGATCGTTGGTCGCTGTCACGCATAACGATTTTGTTAACGATATCGTTGCTACGTCACAAAAAAGCAACGATATCGTTAACGAAATCGTTATGTTTGAAGGTACCTTAAGGCCTTATGCAGAGAGTCTGCCCAAAGAGTTACGGCTTTGGCTACCCAGGTAGCAGCGAAAGAGGGAAAGCGTGCCGAGCCTGATGCTTCAAACACTAAAGGTACCTTCACACATAACGATATTGTTAACGATATCGTTGCTTTTTGTGACGTAGCAACGATATCGTTAATGAATCGTTCTGTGTGACAGCGACCAACGATCAGGCCCCTGCTGGGAGATCGTTGGTCGCTGAATAAAGTCCAGAACATTATTTCGTCGCTGGACTCCTCCTGACATCGCTGGATCAGCGTGTGTGACACCGATCCAGCGATGTCTTCACTGGTAACCAGGGTAAACATCGGGTAACTAAGCGCAGGGCCGCGCTTAGTAACCCGATGTTTACCCTGGTTACCATCCTAAAAGTAAAAAAAAAACAAACGCTACATACTTACCTACCGCTGTCTGTCCTCCAGCGCTGTGCTCTGCTCTCCTCCTGCACTGGCTGTGAGCGTCGGTCAGCCGGAAAGCAGAGAGGTGACGTCACCGCTCTGCTTTCCGGCCGCTGTGCTCACAGTCAGTGCAGGAGGAGAGCAGAGCACAGCGCTGGAGGACAGACAGCTGTAGGTAAGTATGTAGCGTTTGTTTTTTTTTACTTTTAGGATGGTAACCAGGGTAAACATCGGGTTACTAAGCGCGGCCCTGCGCTTAGTTACCCGATGTTTACCCTGGTTACCGGCATCGTTGGTCGCTGGAGAGCTGTCTGTGTGACAGCTCTCCAGCGACCAAACAGCGACGACGCAGCGATCCGGATCGTTGTCGGTATCGCTGCAGCGTCGCTTAATGTGAAGGGGCCTTAAGCGGACGAGACTATCAATTAGGCGATCCGTGGGATCTTTGATGGAAGATCCGTCCGGCAGGGATAGAAGAGTTTGGGAGGATAAACGTGAAACAGGAGGATCCACAGGAGGGGATTCTGTCCAAAGGATATTTGGATTGCAGAGACCTCAGACCTGCAAAGCGTTTGTCCGGACGCTCCCTATGTTGCTGAACTATGTCCTGGAATTCCGGGTGATTGGCAAACACCGTGTGAGGACGCTTGGTCCTTTTGAAGGACACCAAATTATCCGTATTGGAGGTCGCAGGCTCCTCATCAACTGGAAGTGACTGGTTGACGTCCTCAATGAGACTATCTATAGTACTCTGATAGCCTGGCGACTCTAGATCAAGAGGCCCATCAGACTCAGGTACAGGTGCCTGGGGAGCGGGAGCTGGAAGCAGAGCTAACGGACGCCGAGGCACCAGAAGGCCTGGGGGACGAGCTACGGACACGCTTCCTAGATGCCCACTTGTGTCTGGAATGAGAGTGGCCCCTGCAGGCCGAAGATTCCCCTGCTGTAGGGGAAGTTTTCTGAGCAGGCGGATTAGTGGTCCTGCTCCTGGATGGATCCTGGAGGGACTCGATCGCTTTAGTCAAGGAAGCCATAGATTGCGAAAATGACAAAGCCCACTCAGGGGGACTGGTCACCGTGGGCTCGTTTGCTGGGGGGGCTACTGTGCGCATTTAGGGTCACAAGCATGACAGAGCGGAGCAGTATGCCCACTTGGTAGCACAGCCTGACAGGTGGTGCAAGAAGTGAAAAATACCGTATGCATTTTTACAGATTTTTTTGGAGGGTTTAGGCAGAGACATGTTGTACCTGCTAACCTCCAAAACAGACTGCAGGACTGTTGAGGGGCACTTTATGTGCAGCTCCAATAGCAGGGCACTCTTGTGTGTAAATGCAGGAGGAGGAGGGCCTGTGTCAGTGTGCAGAGCACCTACCCAGGTCCTGTGTCCAGTCGCAGCGGAGTGCCAGTTGCCGGCGTCCAGAGGCTCATTTGCTTCAAATATGACCGCCGAGAGTTTGTGGAGCGCTTCTCGCAGTGTGCGAGAAGCGCTAAACCGGTGGGCGAGGCCTCGAGTGTGACGCTCGCTGTGGGCGTAGTCGCGGCCTAGCTGGGGCTGAAGCCGAGGACTAAATTAGCGACGCCCGGCCACAAGACGCGGCCGGGCCTGCGGTGCGCTCGGGAGCCCCCCCCCCCCCACCCCCCCCCTGCAAGACTCACGGCTGAGGTCCTCTTGAAGCGAGGTATGAGGGGAGGTGCAGTAAACTTCGAACCGCCGCCCTCTTGATGAGGAGGTGGAGAGGGACTAAGGAGCTCCATGCAGCACCGCTGTTCTTCAGTGATGGCGCCCGGATTATCAATAGAAAAGGTGGCATCTGTGTATCCTAAGGGTTCGCTCGCCTAGGATTTCACAGGGCCGTTAATCCCACGTCGCAGGAGAGGATATGTGGAGTTGAAACTCACTGTGCTCGCCTGTTGATGTTTTGAGGAAGATTGGCCCCCTTAAAAGGGGCTGTCGCCCCCTTCATCCTCTTGCGCAAAAGGCGAAAAAAGTAAAGAATAAAAAATGGATATAAAATAAGAATGTCTGAAAAAAACAGATGCAGTGTGCCTCCTTACGGATACTAAGCAAGAACTGGTAATATCCGGAGCCAGCGGGCGGTGTATACTGCAGAGGAGGAGCTAACATTTTTATGTATTTACTTAGTGTCAGCTTCCTAGTGGCAGCAGCATACACCCACGGTCCTGTGTCCCCCAATGTGGCGATGGAGAAAATAAAAAAGTTGCAGCTCTCAGAATAAAGCGATGTAAAAATTATTTTTTTTCTATAAAATAGTTTTTGTCTAAAAGCGCCAAAACATTAAGAAATATATAAATGAGGTATCGCTGTAATCCTACTGACCCGAAGAATAAAACTGCTTTATCAATTTTACCACACATGTAACAACATTAAAAAAAAAATCCTGAATTGATGGTTTTTGTTCATTCTGCTAACTTAAAATCGGAAAAGAAAGGGATAAAAAATGTCATGTGCCCGAAAATGGTACCAATAAAAACGTCAACTCGTCCCGCAAAAAAACAAGCCGTCACATGACTGTCGGCCTAATTTGGAAAAATGATAGATCTCAAAATGTGGTGTTTCAAAAACTATTTTTTTGCAATAAAAGGCGTCTTTTAGTGTGTGACAGCCGACAAACATAAAAAGCACAATATAAATCTGGTATCGCTGTAATAACACCGACCTGAAGAATAAAGTCACCTAATCACTTATACCGCACAAGGTATGGCGTAAAAAATAAATAAAACACATTCTTCACCTGCTGTTGATTTGTTCATTCTGCCTCCCAAAGATTGCAGTAAGGCTCGGTGCACATTTACCTTCGGGTTTCCGTGTAAATCTCTGAAATATGTGATTTAGACAAAACCTCCGGCATAAGATTCCCTATAATGAGGCAGATGGAGGCACTGTGGACGCCATAGGACCTGTGATCTGGCGGTGTCTGTCTTTTTAGGATTGCATAAAAGTACCATTGCCCACAGTTTTGTGCACTTCTGAAAAGGACACAGCTGAACAGAGTAACTCTGCTGCTTCATTATAGTGAATGGATCACTCGGGGGTTTTATCTGAATCACGTCACTCAGAGATTTAGATGGAAATCCCAAAGTAAGTGCTCAGCGTAGAGCTCCGGAAAAATGTGATCCCAAACGTTATGTAAAATGTTCCCAATAAAAACTTCAAATCAATCTATAAAAACAAACAAACAAGTCACTTCTCAGGTCCGTCATCTAACGGAAATATAGTGAGCTTCCATGTTACTGGTAGCACAAAGGCTCTGGAGAAGCTAAATGGCTCCTCACCCGCCAAAAGAAATTCAGCAAATTCTCCGCTCCCAAATCAAAATGCCCCCTCCCTTCTGAGCCCCAATGTGCCTAAACCACATATAGCGCCCACACGTTTGGCATTTCTGTAGTGATGAGAACATGCCTAATTAACAGGTGCATGCATCCAGAAGCATGAGCTGGGTATAACGTACTGGTGACTGCAATAGCAAATTGTAACGAATGGAAATGGAGACACAGTTATTGAAGTGTACATTCGTTTATTGCAATTTTCGTGGAAACACGGGACCCCTGCCCAGGGGGCTCTGAAGGGGGCGTAACTAAGCGAGCCCCAGACTCCCATAGCAAGACACATCAAACAGGACCAGATTGGGAAGCCCGGTGATGCAAGGTGCTACCTCCAGTTAGACCCTAGACATTTGGAAGCTGACTCGGTTGGATAGGCGGATTGGCAGGAGCCGTAGATGGTGAAGAGCTTGGCAGAGGATTAGCACCCAAAGCAGATAGCAGCAGCAGATGGCACAGACTGGTGCAGGTGGTTCTGGCGTCGTCCAAGAAGACGTGGAAAGGCACGGTGGACACACTGAGGAGACAAACCGGAATTAGTGGGATGCATACAAAGCATGGACGCACTGGTACGGGGAACCTGGGAACTAGCAACAGGAAGCACTTGTTGCTCTGGCACCTCCCTTAGGGCAGAGGTGCCTCAAATAGTACGGTAATTCGGCCATTGGTTGAGACCCTTTTTAGAAAATGGTGAGCTGTCTCTTTGAGCCCGGGAGCGCGTGCGCCCTCAGAGCTGTGCCTGGAACCCTGCGGGTCACGCGCAGGTACCAGGAAGTCACAGCAGAGGAGGGAAGTGTGGGAGTCAGGCCGGAGACTTCGGGGGATCGGCGTTTCTGCTGGGAACCGTGCAACAGAGCCGATCGCGAGGTATCCAAGTGGGGAGCAGGCCGGGCACGGGAAGCATGGCGGGGCAGCCGCTGAGAGGAGGACCAGACCTGCAGGAGTGCCAGTACTTCTCCCTTTATGCCCCCTTTTCTTCAAGCCTGCAAATAATTTCTCCAGTAGGAGAGGGGCCTGGATATTTTCTTTGGGTTCCCACGACCTCTTCTCAGGACCGAAGCCCTTCCAATCTACTAAGAAAAGGGTCTTTCCCCTTACCCTCTTTGTGGCGAAAATATTCTCTACCTCAAAGACCTCCTCCTCGCTGACGGGATCAGGAGTGGTACCCAGGTCCTTAACCCCTTTCTGCCATCGGATGGAATAGTACGTCCGATGGCAGAACCCCCGCTTTGATGCAGGCTCCAGCGGTGAGCCCGCATCAGCTGACATGTGCCCTCAATAGGCATGGGCAGAATTGCGATCCGCCCGCGTCTATTAACTTGTTAAATGTCGCTGTCAAACTCTGACAGTGGCATTTAACAAGTGCTTCCAGCTGGAAATACGGGCAACGCTGACCCCTGTCACGTGATCGAGGGTCAGCGATGCGTCGGCATAACAACGAGAGGTCTCCTGCAGACCTCTATGGTTATTGATGCCAGTTTGCTGTGAGCGCCACCCTGTGGTCGGCGCTCATAGCAATGCTGCAATTCTACTACATAGGGGCGATCTGAGCATCGCCTCTATGTAGCAGAGGCGATCGAGTTGTGGCAGCTTCTAGCCTCCCAAAATTAAAAAAATATATGTTTTTAAAGACATGAAAAAAATAAATATTAATATAAACATCTAAATCACCCCATTTCGCCCCATTCAAAATGAAACAAAAAAAAAATCAAACCTACACATATTTGGTTTTGCCGCGTTCAGAATCGCCTGATCTATCAATAAAAAAAAAAGGATTAACCTGATCGCTAAACGGCGTAGTGATAAAAAAAAGTAAAAACTCCAGAATTACGTTTTTTTGGTCGCCGCGACATTGCACAAAAATGCAATAACGGGCGATCAAAAGAATGTATCTGCATCAAAATGGTATTATTAACATCAGCTCAGCATGCAAAAAATAAGCCCTAACCCAACCCTAGATCATGAAAAATAGAGACGCTACGGGTAACGGAAAATTGTGCAGTTTTTTTGTGTTTGTTTTAGCAATTTTTCGGGTGGGGGGGGGAGGGATGTTTTTTCACTAGTTAAAAAGTAACCTAGACTTGTTTGGTTTCTATGAACTCGTAATGTCGTGGAGAATCATAATGGCTGGTCACTTTTAGCATTTAGTGAACCTAGCAAAAAAGCCAAAGAAAAAACAAGTTTGGGATTGCACTTTTTTGCAATTTCACCGCACTTGAGAATTTTTTCTCGTTTTCTAGTACACGACATGGTAAAACCAATGATTTTGTTCAAAAGTACAAATCGTCCTGCCAAAAATAAACTGTCACGTGGCCATATTGATGGAAAAATAAAAAGATATAGCTCTGGGAAGGAGGGGAGTGAAAAACGAAAACGCAAAACTGTTCATTAAGGGGTTAAAGAAAGAGCTCAAGATTACTGGTTTGAGGAGAGAAATGTTCAAGGAGTTAGGCACACGCAGAGAGTCAGGCAATTTCAATTTTTAAGAGACAGCGTTAATTTGTTTTATAACCTAGAAGGGACCAATGAAATGAAGTCCAAATTTGTAAGATGGCCTCTTCGGACGGATGTACTTGGAGGAGTGCCACACCTTATCCCCATGCCGAAAAGTCGGATCATTCAGGTGTCTCGTCGTCATATCTCTTCATACGCTGCGACGCTCTCTCCAGAGTGGTCTTGGTGTCTCTCCACACTTTGGAGAAATCTTTAGTACGGGTGTCAGCAGCTGGAGTAGCCAAAGACCCAGAAATAGGAAGATGGATACCGGGCTGACGTCCAAACACAATCTGGAAAGGATACTTAGCAGAGGACTCACTTACATGATTATTGTAGGAGACCTCCGCCCACGTAGTAACTTGACCCAGTCATTTTGATGCACGTTAATGAAGTGACGCAGGAACCCGGATACGATCTGATTGACCTTCTCCACCTGACCGTTGGATTGAGGATGATAAGCAGAAGAGAAATCCAGCTCTACGTTCATTAGTTTACAGGTCGCCTTCCAAAACTTCAAAGTGAATTGGACACCCTTATCGGACACATTGTGGCGAGGAACCCCATGGAGGCGGAAAATATGCTGAATGAAGTAGTTGGCGAGTTCAGGAGCAGAAGGAAGACCTGACGGAGGAATAAAGTGAGCATCTTCAAAAAAACGATCCACCACGAACCATATAACGGAGCAGCCAGAGGAGACTGGGAGGTCCGTAATGAAGTCCATAGCAATGTGCTGCCAGGGGACTGAAGGAATTGGAAGCTGCAGAAGACGTCTGAACAGAAGGTGCTTTGCGGTTTTGTTTTGGGCACAGGAAGGACAGGCCGAGACATACTCCAAGATGTCTCTTCCCATAGTAGGCCACCAATAGTAACGAAAAATGAGTTGCAAAGTCTTCCTCTGCCCAGCATGACCAGCCAACTTCGAAGAGTGGCCCCACCAAAGAACTCGCCTCATGTCCGAACTAGATACCAATGTTTTCCCAGGGGGAACCTAAGACAGATTGACAGAGGCTACAGTGACCATTCTGCATGGCTCAATGATGTGTTGAGGCTCTTCCTCCAAGTCGGGCGGCAGAAATGCCCTAGAGAGTGCATCAGCCTTGATGTTCTTGCAGGCAGGGCGAAAATGAAGAAAGAAGTTGAATCGTGCAAACAGGACCACCTGGCCTGGCGTGGATTCAGCCTCTTTGCAGACTGGAGGTAGGCTAGATTCTTATGGTCGGTGAATTTAACGACCTGATGGACTGCTCCCTCGAGAAGATGACACCATTACTGCAGAGCCAACTTGATTGCCAGCAATTCCTGATCTCCAATGGAATAATTTCTCTCGGAAAAGGAAAAAAATCTTCGAGAAAAGGCCACAAGTGACCATTCGACTGCAGGAAGACTTTTGGGTGAGATCCGACCCTGTGCCTATTGAGGAAGCATCCACCTCGAGGCAAAATTGTTTATTCGCGACAGGTCGATGGAGCACCGTCGCAGAAGAGAAGGTTTTTTTTAGTGAAGCAAAAGCCTCCTCTGCCTCAAGAGGCCAATCCATGGAATTATTTCAGAAAAAAGGAGCGCACTCAGCTATCTTAAGTTGGTGCTGGCTGTACTTGGGAAAACCCAACAAGTCCAATATAGAAAAAATTTCAATTTATTTTTGTCTCAACACATGTGAATAAATACATCACATTTTTGCAAAGATATACCATAAGAGTGCGGCTGATTTTTCTATATTAATCCATGGAATTGGCACCCTTTTGGGTCAGAGCCGAGATGGGAGCCCCCGGTGATGAGAAGTGTGAAATAAATTGGCAATAATAGCTAGTGAACCCCAGGAACCGTTGTATCGCCTTAACTCCGGTCGGACAAGGCCACTTGAGGATTACAGCTAGCTTTTCTGGATTCATCCTCAGACCACTGGGCGAGACAATATAGCCTAGGAAGGGCAGAGAGGGTTGCTCGAAGACACATTTCTCAAACTTGGCAAACAGCCTGTTCTCCTTGAGTCTCTGCAGGACCTGACGAACATTCCTCCGGTGCGTGGCTAAATCTGGAAAGATCAAGATGTCATCCAGGTAGGCAACAACATAAGAATAGAGGAGATCCCTAAAAATGTCATTCATAAATTCCTCAAAGACTGCTGGAGCGTTACTGAGCCTGAACGGTATTCATAATGGCTGCCTTGGGTGTTGAAGGCCATCTTCCACTTGTCTCCCTAGCATATGCGGATCAGGTTGTAGGCCCTTCTGAGATCCAGCTTGGTAAAGATCTTGGCTTCCCTGAGACAGTCAAATAACTCCGAAATAAGTGGCAATGAATATTTGTTTTTTTTCCTTCGCCTCATTGGGGGACACAGACCGTGGTGTATGCTGCTGCCTTTAGGAGGCGACACTAAGTGATACAAAGAAAGTTTTCTCCTCCCCTGCAGTATACACCCTCCTGCTGGCTCTCAGCTAACCAGTTCTTTGCTTAGTGTCCGTAGGTGGCACATGGACGGCTGTGCTATTCAGACCCAAAACTCTTTATTATTTTACTTTTCAATTTTGACTCTTTTTGATTTTTATTTTTTCCACGGACGAATGGGGTGACGGATCCTTTCAAGGTTCCAATCTCCACGAACCATCAACAGGCGAGCACGGAGAGTGCCGCCTCTCCGTATCCTCTCCTGCAATGTGAGATGCCAAGCCTGAGCTGATTCTTAGGGGCGACGGGTCCCTTCAAGGGCACCGATCTCCCCGCACTATCAACAGACAAGCACATGGAGTGTCGCCTCCATGTATCTTCTTCTTCAGCCCGGCCTAATGCCGGACAGCTGGCCCTGTCCACCCGGGGGCTTGAACTCTGTGGATGTTACAGAGGCCCCTGTCTATGGCATCCCAGCAGCCCCCACTGCACCACCACTGATAAAGCGGATGGTACAAGGAGGCGGACGGTTCCTCTCCACCTCCCTAACAAAGGGATGGTGGATTGAGGTTTCCCCTTTTATCCCTGCACCGTCCACGCTGCAATACCTGACCTGCAGCAGAACAGTAGAGTGCGTGTGCTTTCCTTGGTGCTGAAACCCAGTCATCCGCGGCGGCTCCGTGTCGGGATGTGCACCGATGGTAAGTGGATCCTGTCGGTGGTGGGCCTCTGCAATGGGATAGTCACATGCTGACTGGCAGCCTCAGCCATGGCTTCCCTGTGGCCCACCTTCCTGAGGTAACCCTGCGGCCGGCTGCAAAAATTTAGCCCCCGACTTCGGCCGATGTGTAGGCCGCATCCCGGAAGCCACGTCCGCACTAAGGCGGCTCCGCCTCTGGCGCTTTTGCCTGGCACAGGAGCGCTTGCTTTTCTAGGCCACTCCAACGCCCCCTCACTTCTACCCCTGGTATTGCTCCCGCCAGCTGCAGAACTAAGCGAGCCCCAGACTCCCGTAGTAAGACCCCTCAAACAGGACCAGATTGGGAAGCTGGGGTATGCAAGGTGCTTCCTCAAGTTAGACCCCGGACATGTGGAAGCTGACTCGACTGGACAGACGGGCGGCAAGAACCGCAGATGGCGAAGAGCTTGGCAGAGGATTAGCAGCCGAAGCGGATAGCAGCAGCAGATGGCACGGACTGGTGCAGGTGGTACTGGCTTCATCCAAGAAGACGTGGAAAGGCACGGTGGACACACTGAGGAGACAAGCCAGAATTAGTGGGATGCAGACAGAGCATGGACTCGCTGGTACGGGGGACCTGGGAACTAGCAACAGGAAGCACTTGTTGCTCTGGCACCTCCCTTAGGGCAGAGGTGCCTGAAATAGTACGGGTCATTGGATAGACCCTTTTTAGAAAATGGTGTGCTGTCTCTAAGAGACTGGGAGCGCACACCCTCAAAGCCGTGCCTGGAGCCCTGCGGGCCATGCGCAGGAACCAGGAAGCCGCAGCAGAGGAGGGAAGCGCGGAAGTCAGGATGGAGACTTTCGGGTGGTCGGCGTTTCCGCTCGGAACCGTGCAGCAGCGATAGTGCCGAGGTATCTGAGCGGGCCGGGCATGGGAAGCAAGGCAGGGCAGCCGCGGAAGAGGAGGACCAGACCTCTGCAGGAGCGCCAGCGCTACACAGATTAGCAATTTTCACTTCGTAACATCCACTGCTGCCTGTTTCTGGGAAAACACCCATGGATTCAAAATAGTCACTACATCTGTAGATACATTCCCAAAGGACTTATAATTTCCAAAATGGGCTCACTTGGGGGGTTCTGCTTTTCTAGCACTTAGGGGCTCTGTATATGGAGTCCGCAAACTATTCTAGGAAAATCTGCACCGCAGGAGGAAATTAGTGCTCCGTTCCTCCCGAGTATCGCTTTGTGACTAAGCAGTACTGTACAGCCATGTATGCAGTATTTCTACATTCAGCAGAAATTGTGGGACACATATTGGTGCAATTTTTACCCATTTCTCAGTGTGAAAATGTAAAATCTGGGACATAAAACAAACTGTGGTAAAAATGTAATACCGTATATACTCGAGTATAAGCTGACCCGAGTATAAGCCGACCCCCCCTAATTTTGCCACAAAAAACTGGGAAAACTTAATGACTCGAGTATAAGCCTGGGGTGGGAAATGTAGCAGCTACCGGTAAATGTAAAAATAGATACCAATGAAAGTAAAATTAATTGAGACATCAGTAGGTTGTGTTTTTGAATATCCATATTGAATCAGGAGCCCCATATACTGCTCCATAAAGTTTATGATGGCCCCATAAGATGCTCCATATTAAAATATGCCCCATATAATCCTGCATAAAGGTTAATAATGGCCCCATAAGATGCTCCATAGACACATTTGCCCAATATAATGCTGCACAAATGTTGATTATGGCCCCATAAGATGCTCCATAAAGATATTTGCCCCATATAGTGCAGCACAAACCTTATGGCCCCATAAGATGTTCCATAAAGACACTTGCCCCATATAGTGCTGCACAAACGTTAATTATGGCCCATTAGATGCTCCATAAAGATATTTGCCCCATATAGTGCTGCACAAACGTTATGGCCCCATACAGACACTTGCCCCATATAGTGCTGCACAAACGTTGATTATGGCCCCATAAGATGCTCCATACAGACACTTGCCCCATTTGCTGTTGCTGCGATTAAAAAAAAAAATCACATACTCACCTCTCCGTCGCTCAGGCCCCTGGCATTTTCAATATTCACCTGAATTTGTTCCGGCGCTGCTCCATCTTCAGCGTCTTCTGCACTGACGTTCAGGCCGAGGGCGCGCACTAACCACGTCACCGCGCCCTCTGACCTGAGAGTCACTGCAGAAGACGCTGAAGACAGAGCTGCACCAGAACGGGGAGCAGGTGAATATCGCGCAGCGCTCCCCCTCCCCATTATACTCACCTGCTCCTGGCGCGGTGCAGTCCCTGCATCCCGGCGCTGCAGCTTCTTCCTGTACTGAGCGGTAACCGTTACCGCTCATTACAGTAATAAATATGCAGCTCCACCCCTATGGGAGGTGGAGCCGCATATTCATTAAGGTAATGAGCGGTACCATGTGTCCGCTCAGTACAGGAATAAGCTGGGGCGCCGGGAAGCCAGGGACCGTGCCAGGAGTTGGTGAGTATAATTAGACAGCCCCCGCTCCCCATCCCCTGCCGACCCCCGGGTATGACTCGAGTATTAGCCGAGAGGGGGACTTTCAACCCAAAAAATGGGCTGAAAATCTCAGCTTATACTCGAGTATATACGGTAATTTTTTCTTTGTTGTCCAATGGTATAAGATTCTGTGACCCACTCGTGGTGTCAATATGATCACTGCACCCCTAGATGAACTCATTGAGAGGTGTTGTTTGTAAAGTGGGGTAACTTATGCTGTTCTAGCACCTCTCCCAGTGAGTCATGGTACCTGCAATCCATAACAGTAAAATATGCACTATAGTGTGGCGCTCCTTCCCTTCTGAGCTTTGCATTGTTCCTGAAAAGTATTTCCCGATTACATGTAGGGTATTGTCGCACTCAGGAGAAATTGTAAAACAAACGGAGAGGTCCATTTTTTCCTATTAGCCCTTATAAAAATTAAAAATTTGGAGCTAAAACTTAATTTTAGCAGTAAAAATGTAATGATTCTTTCTTGGTATAAAACTCGAGGCACATGTGGCGTTAATATGACCACTGCTCCCTTAGATGAGTTCTTTGAGAGGTGTAGTCTGTAAAATGATGTGACTTATGTTGGGTTTCTCCTTTTCTGGCACCCCAGGGGCTTTGCCAATTTGACATGGCACCCTGAAACCATTCCAGCAAAATCTGAACTCCAATATGGCGCCTCTTCTCTTCTGGGCTTTGCACTGTGCCTCAAAAGTAGTATTTGCCTACATATTTGTTATCAACTTACTCAAGAGAAATTTCACAACAAATTATACTGTGTATTTTCTCCTGTTACCCAATAAATTTTGGCTAAAAGAACATTTTTTGGGGGAAAAATTAATATTTTTTATTTTATTTTAAGAGATCAGCATTATAAAATTCTGTGAAGCATCGGGGGTTCAAGGTGCTCACCACACATCTACATTCCTTGAGGCGTCTAGTTTACAAAATGGGGCCACTTGTGCGGGATTTCCACTGTTTAGACACATTAGGGGTTCTCTAAATATGACATGGCATCCGCTATTGATTTCAGAAAAAGTTGTGTTCAAAAAATCAAATGCACTCCTTCCCTTCCAAGCCCTGACGTGCAGCTAAAACAATAGTTTTCCTCCACATATGGGATATCGGCGTACTCAGTAGAAATTGCACAACAATTTTTGGCATCTATTTTCTACTGTTACCTGTGTGAACATAAAAAAACTGGGGGCTAAAATAGCATTTTATGGAATTGTTGTTGTTTTTTTTTTGTTTTTGTTTTTTTTGCATTTTCACGGTTCAATATTATAAACATAATTTTTTGTGAAGCACCTGGGTGTTCAAGGTGCTCACCATACATCTAAAGAAGTTCCTTGAGTAGTTTAGTTTCCTAAATGGTGTCACTTGTGGGGAGTTTACACTGTTTAGGCACATCGGGGCTCTTCAAACGCAACATGGCGTCTGCTATTAATTCCAGCAAATTTTGCGTTCAAAAGTCAAGCAGTGCTCCTTCCCTTCGAAGCCCTGCCGTGCGCCCAAACATTAGATATTCTCCACACATGGGGTATTGGTGTGTTCAGGAGAAATTGCACAACACATTTTTGGGTCCATTTTCTTCTATTACATATGTTTAAAAAAACATTCACAATAGGGTGATGTCACAGCTCACCTCCTCCTGTACAATGACTGATAACATCTATATACAGTAGACAACACAGGATCCACCATTCACAATAAGGGATATCACAGCTCACCTCCTCCCCCCTGTACAATGACTGATAACACCTCTATATACAGTAGCTAACACAGGATCCACCATTCACAATAGGTGATGTCACAGATCACCTCCTCCTGTACAATGACTGATAACATCTTTATACAGTAGATAACACAGGATCCACCATTCACAATAGGCGATGTCACAGCTCACCTCCTCCTTGTGTACAATGACTGATAACACCTCTATATACAGTAGAAAACACAGGATCCACCATTCACAATAGGTGATATCACAGCTCACCTCCTCCCCCTGTACAATGACTGATAACACCTCTATATACAGTAGATAACACAGGATCCACCATACACAATAGGTGATGTCACAGCTCACCTCCTCCTCTTGTACAACAAGCTATGTATTGCTGCTAATATTTGGGTGAAGGAGGTAGGAGTGTAAGATGTGCCCTTGCAGCCAGGTATCTTCGTATCTTCCCATCCTCTGTCCTCGTGCTTGTGTATTGTGTGTGGGCATAGACATAAGTGCCATATATGCGCTTTGCGTATTCTGATATTTCGTCATTAGGTGGTATTGTACAATTTAGTCTCTACTTGGGTCAGAAAAAACAAATATGTATTTTTAAAGGCATTAATGACCCACGTGTCTAGTTTGTGACTTCTGGAAAAATTGTAAAGACAGCAGAAGGGCTAAGCTATAAATGTGGAGTCATCATTGCTGCCCCCACCTTGAAGGATGGGTAGGATTTAATAAATTGCTGTAGGAAGAAGGCGAGCCACCATATATTTGGGGAAACCCTAACCACGTGACACCCGGCTGATGCGGAGCTCCTCTGTTGTAGATGAAGAGCTGGAGATGACGCGCATGGCCATACGCTTTGAAATGGAGGACCTGAACATGAGGCCGGATCCGGAGCCATTACTGACGGAGATGATCCATGCAGTAAGTGATGCCGGTATTATATTACCAGCTACATCATTGTTTGACTGTTTTTTCTTTCTTTTGAGGCAAAGCATTCAGGGTATTTATTGGGAAATGAAAGCTATTGATAGAGCTCTTATATTAACCCTTTCATCTCCACGATTTGTTATATTTTTTCCTCTTCTTTGTCATCCAAGAGCCATAACTTTTTCTTTTGATTATAATTGTCAAAGAGGAAAAATTAAGTTTTATAAGACCTTTCCAGGGGGGAGGGACATACTCCCCCACATTAAACATATGGAGAAGAGGGAAAACGACCCATAAATGGAGAAGATCTGACACTACAACCTTCCTTTTGAAGTGAGAGTAATTATAGCTAGCGAGAAACAAACAAATTATTATTATTATTTATTTTTATTATAGCGCCATTTATTCCATGGCGCTTAAATTAAAACCTTTTGCAATAGAAACCCCCTTCTGTAGACAGGTGATTAAAACAGGATGTCTGTTTGAGATCTGTTGACGCAGGGGAGAAGTGCAGAGGCTCCCTTTGTTCCAAGGAAGAAGCATCCTGGGTTCAAAAGATTCTTATGAGCATGTTCCAGACATTGTGTGTCCATTGTCCAGACATGAATATTGGGGCTTTATATCAATCCAATATTTATGGGATATAGATTTTCGGCGTTGTAGCAAAAGGACGGATGTGACGTATTTACTTACATCACTGTAGTGCCACTACCCTCCAACTTAATAACGGTCTGATAGATGATGCAAACCAGGCCATGTTTGATCTCTACGTAACGGTAAAATCATGATAAGAAATATCAATATCTACTGCCTGGAACATTAAGGGGCGAACATATCCTGTAAGTTGGGGATCTTCTAAAATTCTGACAGACCCAGTACATCCCACAATCCGCCCCCACATGAGGTCATCAAGTGGAGGTGTGAGGGCATAGCACTGAGCTAATAAAAAGCAATATTTGGGTTTGAGTCATTAGCCGTCCTTGGAAGACGTACGTTCGTTGTGGTTCTGTCCATTATGTAAAAATCATACAATTTGATTTTTTGGTTTTTATTTTTGTCTCTCACAGTTGAAGTGTACCTACAATGAAAATGACAGACCTCTCCATTCTTTGTAGGTGGGAAAAGTTGCAAAATCGGCAGTGTATCAAAGACTTGCGTATATTCTCGTATATAAGCCGACTTTTTCAGCACATTGTTTTGTGCTGAAAATGCCCCCCTGACTTATACACGAGTCATTGTTCCAGTTTACGGCAGGGGAAGGGGAGCAGCGGGTCACAGGAGGCAGGATCTGGCGGCTATAGGCTGTGCCCACTTCTAAAGATAAATGAATATTCAATGCACTGGCAATGAATATTCATTTCTCTTATAGCGCGCACAGTTACAACCACCAGCTTCCAGTTTATAAAACAAAAAAAAAAACATCCTACTTGCCTTCCATGCGCAGCCTCGCAGCATCTCCTTCCGGTGCCAGCAGCTCCTGTTGCCTGGCAGTCACGTGTACCCGCTCATTAAGGTAATGAATATTCACCTCTCTCCACTCCCATGAACGGCGACACGTGATCACACGGCCGCAGGAGCTGCTGGAAGCCGGAACGAGCTTCTGCGCGGTCACGCAGGGAAATTAAGTAAGATGGTTTTTCTCCTTTGCCACATTGGGGGACACAGACCGTGGGTGTATGCTGCTGCCACTAGGAGGCTGACACTAAGTGATACAAAAAAGGTTAGCTCCTCCTCTGCAGTATACACCACCCAGTGGCTCTAGAGAGAACCAGTTCATGCTTAGTGTCTGTAGGAGGCACACGGGGTCTGCTATTCAGACCATACTTTTTTATTTTATTCCTTTTTATTTTTTTTCCAAGAAGGGGCGACGGACTTTCAATCAACAACAGGCGAGTTTTGGGAGTGTCGCCTCCCCGTATCCTTTCCTGCAACCCAAGTCAGGCATGAGCTATACTAGGGGTGACGGTTCCCATCAGGGCATCGGTCTCCCCACAGCAACAACAGATGGGAACATGGAGTGTCGCCTCCATATACCCCCTTCTCTGCCAGGCTACAGCCTGACACAGCCCTGTTCCATCCTAGGGGAGCGAACCCTTAGGATGCACAGAAGCTCCTATGGTGTCCGTGCTGCTCCCACTGCACCACCACTGATAGAACAGCGGCGCTGCAAGGAGCTGGAAGGTCCCTCTCCACCTCCACATAGAAGGGGACTGTGGATAGAGCGTCCCTGCACCGTCCGCTTCATAACTGCATTCAGGCTCCGCAGTAAGCAAGGCCTTCCATCCAGGCTCCGTGGTAAGTTGAGGACCCGGGGGGGGGGGGGGGGGGGGTTGGGGCTCCAGGCGCCGCAATTTAGTACCCGGCTTCAGCCTTTGCTAGGCAAGCAGTTAGCTCCGCCACAAGCGTGCGATTGTGACGGAGGTCCCGCCCACTTTCCTGGCACTTCTCATTCTCCACGAGAAGCGCCTCTCTACTCTCAGCAGGATACGGTAAGGAAACACGGCACTCAGTAGATATGAGGGTTGGCGGTGCTCAAGTAGGGTGTCCACCCCGTATATTAAAGATGAATGAAACTTGGCACTCAATTTTTGAGAAGAAAAGCTTCTTAGTTTATTGATGCATCCAGACAAACAAAACCGCTAAACGTTTTCGGTCCACACCGGACCTTCGTCAGAGCGTCGCTCTCCTCTGCTCTGCACTACTAGCGCTCAGGATCCAGCGCCGTTACTCCCTCCAGGCTTTGTGCCTCTCCTCTGGCGCTTCACCTTCCTTTGTGATCCTGCAGCAGACTGCAGCTCCTATATCCCGTGCTCTGGCTGACGCTCATTCAGGCTCATTAGCTTCCTCATCCAGTCAATGTCTAAAACGCTCTGACGAAGGTCCGGTGTGGACCGAAAACGTTTAGCGGTTTTGTTTGTCTGGATGCATCAATAAACTAAGAAGCTTTTCTTCTCAAAAATTGAGTGCCAAGTTTCATTCATCTTTCTCTACTCTCAGCAGCCATCTTACCCACCAGGAGGACAGGACTGCGTAACGGTTCCACGAGCGGACAACCAATAGGCTGTCTCAGAGGACACAGGACCTGGGTAAGAGCTCTGCCACACTTTCCCCAGGCCACCCCTTGTTTTTTACACAAAGGGCTCTGCTGTACCTCCTTTGAAGTACAGCGCTCTCTTAGAGCTGCACTTGTAAGCCTTCCCTGCAGTATATACATGGATATGTATTGGAGATAAAGGTACAGCATGTCCCTACCTAAGACTTCCAAAAAGGCCGCCAAAACACATAGTGTGTTTCACCTCATGTCAGGCTGCGTTACCGAGCAGACACACTACTCCACTCTGCAAAACATGTGATACCAAATGAGCTCAGGAGCCCCCCGCTGCTACCGATACTGTGGCTAGTCCCCCTGAGTGGGTTGCATCCTTATCACAGCCCATGGCTTCCTTAACAAAGGCCATAGAGTCCCCTTCAGGACCCCTCCAGGTGTGTGAACACTAATCTGCCTGTCTCAGAGGACTCCCTTACATCTCGGGAACCATCGACCTGAAGGGGCCATCCTCGCTTAAAGTAGACACAGGCATCTAGGAAACTGATACATAGCACGTCTCCCAGGCCCTCTGGTGACTCGGCATCCGTAAGCTCCGTTTCTCGCTCTCCCTCTCCAGGGATTGATAACGAACAAGCCTCTGAGTACGAGTCTGAAGGGCCCCTTGACTTATAATCTCCGGGTTGCCAGACAACAATAGATAGTCTCATAGAGGCTGTCAACCAGACCTTGCAGGTTAGCGAAGAACCTGCTTCTACGCATGCGGATTACACGGAGTCCTTTAAAAGGGCTAAATGTCCTCATAGGGTGTTTGCCAATCACCCTGAGTTCCAGGACATAGTTTGGCACCACAGAGAGCAGCCAGACCTATGCTTTGCAGGACAGAAGTATCTTGAGGTCAGATATTCTTTCCCATCTGACCTCTGAAAACAATGGGCAGAATCTCCTCCAGTGGATCCTCCTGTGTTCCGATTGGCTTGCAAAACTCTTCTGTCCCTGCCTGATGGATCCTCCATCAGGGATCCCATGGATCGCCTAACTGACAGCCTCGCCCTTTCGGTTTTCGGGGCATCAGGTTCTGCACATGCTCCCTCCTTTGGAGCAACATGGGTAGCTAAAGCCATGGTATCCTGGGCAGATTCTCCATCTCATGTCCTGATTCTGCACTGAAGTATTACAATGAAACCCTGCAAAGTGCCTTGGATGAAATTGCACCTCCTATACATAGAACAACTCAGCACAGACGGCAACAACCGTGGCACATGCTGCAAACATGTTTCCTGCAGCGGTGCTCCAGGTGTCCCGAACGTCTGAGGAGAAAATATAATCTAACCGAAGATTTCATCCATTATAAGTTCATGCTTAAAACATACAACTTTGCCCTTCACCTCTCCAAACAAACCTATTTCAACATCCTCATCACCTCACTGTCCAATAACCCTAAACGTCTCTTTGACACTTTTCATTCCCTAGTCAACCCAAGAGTGCAGGCCCCAACCACGGATCTCCGCGCTGACGATCTGGCCAATTACTTAAAAAATTTACCACATCCAACAGGAAATTATCTCCCAATGCCTTCATACCATGCACTGTCCTCCCTCCCCCATTGCATCTAGTTCACTCTCTGACTTTGAACCAGTTACAGAAGAAGAAGTAATCAGGCTCCTTGCATCTTCTCGCCCGACCACTTGCAACAGTGACCCCCATTCCGTCACATCTCCTCCAGTCCCTTTCCCCTGCTGTCACCGCTCACCTGACAAAAATATTCAACCTTTCTCTCTCTTCCAGTATCTTTCCCTCCTCATTTAAGCATGCCATCATACATTAATTACTTAAAAAACCATCCCTCAACCAAAACTGTGCCACTAATAATAGACCTGTCTCTAATCTTCCCTTCATCTCTAAACTCCACGAACGCCTGGTCCACTCCCGTCTTACCCGCTATCTCTCAGATAACTCTCTTCTCGACCCTCTTCAATCTGGTTTCTGCTCTTTACACTCTATTGAATCTGCCCTCACTAAAGTCTCTAATGATTTACTAACGGCTAAATCTAATTGGTCACTACTCGATGCTAATTCTCTTGGACCTCTCCGCAGCATTCGATACTGTGGATCATCAGCTCCTCCTCACTATGCTCCGCTCCATCGGCCTCAAGGACACCGTTCTCTCCTGGTTATCCTATCTCTCTGCCCGATCCTTCACTGTATTTTTTGCTGGTTCCTCCTCCTCTCACCTTCCCCTTACTGTTGGGGTTCCTCAAGGATCAGTCCTAGGCCCCCTCCTCTTCTATTTGTATACAGCTCCTATTGGACAAACAATCAGTAGATTTGGTTTCCAGTACCATCTCTATGCTGGTGACACCCAGTTATACACTTCTGCTCCTTATATCACGCCTGCCTTTCTAGAAACACCAGTAATTGTCTTACCGCTGTCTCTAACATCATGTCCTCCCTCTATCTGAAACTGAACCTGTCAAAAACTGAACTCGTGTTTCCTCCCTCTACTAACCTACCTTTGCCTGACATTGCCATCTCCGTGTGTGGTTCCACCATACTCCCAAGCAACATGCCCGCTGCCTTGGGGTCATACTTGATTCCAAGCTTTCATTCACCCCACACATCCAATCACTGGCTCTTGTCATCTGCATCTCAAAAACATTTCTAGAATTCGCCCTTTTCTTACTTTCGACTCTGCAAAAACTCTTACTGTTTCACTTATTCATTCTCGTCTGGACTATTGTAACTCTCTACTAATCGGCCTCCCTCTTACCAAACTCTCCCCGCTCCAATCTGTCCTGAATGCTGCAGCCAGGATCCTATTTCTCACCAATCGTTATACCGGTGCCTCTACCTTGTGCCAGTCAATACACTGGTTACCCATCCACTCCAGAATCCAGTACAAATCTATTACCCTCATCCACAAAGCACTCCATGGCTCCGCACCACCCTACACCTCCTCCCTGGTCTCAGTCTACCACCCTACCCGTGCTCTTCATTCTGCTAATGACCTGAGGTTAGCATCCTCATTAATCAGAACCTCCCACTCCTGTCTCCAAGACTTTTCATGTGCTGCGCCAGTTCTTTGGAATACACTACCCAGGGTAATATGATTAATCCCCAATCCCCACAACTTTAAGCGTGCCCTAAAAACGCACTTGTTCAGACTGGCCTACCGCCTCAACGCATTAACCTAACTATCCCTGTGTGGCCCATTCAAAAAACTTAAACCATAATCTGGTTCATCGCATCATGTTCTCGTACACTTTATGCATTTAATAGACCTCTGTGTCTGTACTGTTACATATTTAGGCTGTTTAGCCTAGCCTTTACATGAACACCCGATTCTTATACTATGGCTTTTCCGAACAACAAAAGCAATTGTTACCATCCACCTCTCTTGAACTGTGATTTTTGTTATGCTGTAATGTCTATTGTCTGTAAAAATCCCCTCTATAATGTAAAGAGCTGCAGAAAATGTTAGCGCTATATAAATACAATTATTATTATTATTATTATTATATTATTATAAGACTATACAAAAGAGCAATCTTTCCCCAGAGATTTCGGAGCTGGCAAATCAGATTTCTTTGGCCGGCGACTATGTAGTAAAGGCATCCATAGATGCGGCTAATTGCGCTGCGCTCGCAGCTTCAAACACAGCAGTTATCAGAAAAGCGTTATGGCTCAGGGACTGGCGAGCGAACTCTGCATCCAAGAAGTCCTTAACTTCTCTGCATTACCAGGACGGCCGCTTATTTGGAGAAAGGCTAGACCAGCTTATCTCAGATGCTACAAGCGGGAAGAGCAAGTTCCTTCCCCAGCAGAAAGTTAGGCATCCTATTCGCCGACCGCTGCAGACACGAATCCTATCCTTTCGCAGCAATTTCGGCTGGTCCTCTACGGACAGTTCACCTCTTTCGGTGCATCCCGCTCAAAGGGACAAGAGTCCACAGGCTTTGGGCAAGACTAACCACTTGTGGAAGTCCCGCTCCAAGCAGGCCAGATCTAGGAGATCCAGGTCCCAGAGACTCTCGGTTAAATGACTCGCGACGTGGTCTGGACAACACCAGCAGAGTAGGCAGCCGCCTACTCTATTTCTGCCATGTTTGGCTCGCCGTCGTCCACGACGAATGGGTCAGAGATCTGGTGTCCTCCGGATACAAAATCGAGTTTGCTTCCCATCCTCCAACCCGGTTCTTTGCCTCTCTTCCCTCCCAAAAGAGGGAACCAGAGTTCGGTCCTTTTACCAAGCCATCGAGTCACTCCCCCAGGACGGCGTCATTACCCCGGTCCCGGTGAACAAGGGGTTCTATTCAAATCTGTTGTGGTCCCAAAAAAGGATCGTGCGGTCATGCCCATCCTGGACCTAAAGCTCCTGAACAAATTTGTCAGAGTTCGACATTTCAGGATGGAGGCTCTCGGTTCTGTCATCTCATCGATGGAGCAAGGGGAGTTCCTGGCCTCCATCGATATTCGGGATGCGTATCTTCACATCCCAATCTTTCCCCCTCACCAAAGGTTCCTGCACTTCGCTGTTCGCGAAGAACATTTTCAATTCACAGCCTTGCCCTTCGGCCTTGCTACCGCCCCGAGGGTGTTCACAAAGGTCGTGGCGGCCGTTATGTCCATTCTACACTCTCTCGGGGATTGGTTGTCTTGCCCTACATAGACGATCACTTGATCAAGGGACTGTCCTTTCAGGTCTGCGAGGAGTGCGTCTGCATTTCTTTGGATACTATTTCTCAGCTAGGTTGGTTGATAAACCTGAGCAAATGTTCTCCAGGCCCAGCTCAGCGGATTTCCTTCCTGGGCATGATCCTGGACACTTCCCGAGGGTTGGTGCTTCTGCCTCAGGACAAAGTCCTTGCCTTTCAGCAGGGGGGCCAAAGCACTTTATCAACCATCTCCTCGTTCCATTCGCTTTGGCAGAGGGTCCTAGGGAAAATGGTGGCTGCAATCAAAGCCGATCCATTCGCTCAGCTGCACCTACGACCTCTACAACATGCGCTTTTCGACGCATGGGACAGGAACCCCTTCTCACTCGATCATCTGTGCCAGCTTCCCCCGCTGGTCAAACAGGCACTCAGGTGGTGGACATTTCGGTCCTCCATCCTTCAAGGGAAATCCTTACTCCCGGTCCATTGGCACGTGGTCACTACTGACGCCAGCCTTCTGGGTTGGGGAACAGTCTTCTGTCATCACACGGCTCAGGGGCATTGGTCTGCTCAGGAGTCACGTCTTCCGATCAATGTCCTGGAGATCCGTGCGATTCGGCTGTCCCTGCGGCAGTTCCATCATCTCTTGGCAGGCCATCCCATCTGAATTCAATCAGACAATGCCACGGCCGTGGCTTACATCAATCATCAAGGGGCACCCGCAGCAAAGCGGAAATGAGCGAGGCGGAACACATCCTTTGTTGGGCCGAAAGAAGCCACTTGGTTATCTCGGCTGTTCATATCCTGGGCATGGAAAACTGGGCTGCGGACTTCATCAGCCATCAAGGCCTTGCCTCGGGAGAGTGCTCTCTCCATCCGGAGAGTTTCCAGCAGATCTGTCTTCGCTGGGGGACCCCAGATGTGGACCTGATGGCGTCACGGTTCAATTCCAAGGTACCAGAGTTTGTAGCTCGGTCCCGTGAGCCTTCGCGGTGAACGCACTCGTCCTTCCGTGGAGCCATTTTCACCTTCCCTACCTGTTTCCCCCATTGCCTTTGATTCCGAAGGTAATCAGGAAGATCAAAGCAGAGGGGGTTCCAGTAATCCTAGTGGCTCCAGACTGACCACGCCAGGCGTGGTACGCAGATTTAGTACATGTCGCAGATATACCCTGGCGACTACCAGATCGACCGTACCTGCTTTGTCAGGGCCCGATCTACCACCAAAACTCGAGGGCCCTGTGTTTGTCGGCTTGGCCATTGAATCCTGGGTTCCAACGCAAGCTGGTTTCTCCCAAGAGGTAGTGTCTACCATGCTTAATGCTCGGAAGCCGATGTCGGGACGCATATATCATCAGATCTGGAAAATCTTTTTTGAATGGTGTAGAAGCTGAGGTCGGCCTCCCCTGGTTTTCTCCATTCCCACCATTCTGGAATTTCTTCAGTCCGGCCTGGACTCAGGCAGGGCGCCGGGCTCCCTCAAGGGACAGGTTTCAGCCTTGTCCATCTCGTTTCAGCGTAAGATCGCTTCCAACCACAGGCGAGAACTTTCTTTCAGGGAGTCTCCCACGTGGTACCTCCCTATAGAGCGCCCTTAGACGCC